>NW_027104407.1:0-78824 GCF_902728285.1 Clytia hemisphaerica | reverse complement strand
TGCCAATTATGCATGTAAGTTTTATATTAATACTTTATTTTTGCATATGTTTTGCATACTTTCTAAGGGAATTTCACCACGGCAATTCGGCCACCATTATTTTTGCATACAATTCAATATGGCGGATGAAAAGGCGAAAAGGTCTATTGAATCGTCAGTTACATCAATATGCCAAAAACATTTTGTTCAACCTATCACTTCAAGATAGGCCACCATATAATGAACTTCCTTTTATAGGATGAACCATATAGACCTTTTTTCAAAGAGGACGTCCTGTTGAATAATTATGTAGTCCAGCCATAAAAACAATGATAGAGCCATGCATAATTACTGTATATATCATGCATATCGTAATAATTATGCATGGTTTTATCATTGTTTTTCTGCTGGACTACATGATTATTCAACAGGGTGGTGAAAAAAGGTCTATTTATGTGGCTTTCAGCCTTGCACTCCATCGCAGAGGCTAATCAATTTTAATGACTTTTTTGACTAATGAACAAGTTGAAATTTTTTAATTTTTTTATATTTGAGTATTAAAAAGGCATGCATTCAAATAATAAAGGTTTAAAATTTTTCTCTGGGCTAGTTAGTAAAATATCTCAAATAGGCTCGACAATTTTACTGACTTTCCGATTCGGGTTTTCTTATAAATAAACAGTCGGTCGGACGATCCGAACGCAACATATTTTTTATTGCTGCCTATGTGTACACTGTACTCACTTGCCTTCCGAAGGGTTTTCAATGTTATTGCAGAGATAATCGAAGATAATAGCAGGGGCAGCCTCGCTGGCATCCCTGTGCGCCAAGGCAGTGTAAGCTTAAACTTCTAAATCAGGATTAGAAACTAGACTAGTCTTACCTCTTTTATCTTTTCCTTTACAACAATACAATGCTGACAAGTTGACACAACACATGTGTACATGTACATTATCAAGTACCGTGAGTGGTCCTTAATCCGACAGCCCTGCCTAATTCCGACCCCCCAAATAACAGTTACGAAAAAAAATTCTATGTTTACAAACACTCCCTCTGTCCCTCTCCAAGTTGAACGATAAACTATTGTAAGAATTCTCAAAACAAATTCAAAACATCTAACAATATGGCTATAATGTCAAAATGTCAATAATGTAATTAAAAAGTGTGAGTTGTAAAATCAATTACCTTTTAAAATTGTCATTTATGACGTTAGACATATTGCAATAAAAAATTATGTTTCATATAAGATTCAATTATTGTTAATTATTTGGTTCAACTGGTTCACTGTTTCAAATTTCTCAGTTTAGTTGACACTTTTTGGTATTTTCGTTGCGTCACAGTAAAAGGTTTTTTTATTTTAGTTTGTATCTTTGAAAGACCACATCGGATTTAGGCAGGGCTATCAGATTTAGGACCACTCACGGTAATCCCTGAGAGAAGTTTATATCGAAATCTGCAACAAAAACGAAAGTGGTCTCTTTTACCGATTGCTTCCCAGCGCTCCTTCGCAGCTGTTGATCAAATTTCCACCAATGAGGTTGCCGCTTTTCAAACGGCCCTTTTTTCTGGCACCTTGCACGACGAGCAGCTGTAAAATCCCACCCTCTATATATTTGTTTCAATCAGTGATCCATGGCTTAGGTTTTTCTCATCTTCAATTTACTGAAGAAAACAGGATCTTGATGCAAGAGTTAGATTGTCAACAAAGTGTCGTAAAAAATCATTGAATAAAAGAAGAACTTTAAAAATCTTAAATATTTTCATTTTGAAGAATACAGTAGGTGCAAAAAAGTGAAACAGAAAAGTTTCATTTTTCATTGCATTAATCGAAATGGGGGATTTGGCAAATTTTCCATGTTAAGTATTTTGCACAAACCCCTGTACCTAGGGGCGAGCACCCCGTTACTAAGATGTTGGCTTGCTGAAATCGAAAATGAAAACACTCAAAATGAAAGTAAAATCAGCCTGGACTCGAAATCTTGATATATGAGTTTAAGTCTATACTGCCAGGATTATAAAAGTAAAGAAAACAACAAAATTTTGTAATTTGCATTTTTGCCATTTTTGATATTTTACCCTAGATAGTAGGGGGAATTTTGTTCGATTTTTTGAAATCGCTCGATTGTTTTGTTAGAAGCACTTGTTATACATTTTTGGAAAGCTAAGGGGTAGGGGAATCGAAATTACGATGTTTCAAATTTTTTTTCGGACACTTTGGTGTGATTTTCGGACAAATATGACGGTCTCAGGCAAAAATCATAGGGTCAAAAATTAATGAAAATTTTAGCTTGAGAAAACCGAGACCTGTTGTATATTTTTGGAAAGCTCTCAAAAAATTAAGATTAGAGATATATTGCAAGTATAGGTGATTTCTGTACCTAACTCGAGATATTTTAACCCTTGAAAACCGTGTTTTTCAGCCAGAAACAGCTGTTTTGTCCAGTTTTTGCGTTTTTTGAAGCGTTTTCCTGTTTCTTTTTCATTTTATAACAGAAAATGGATAGTCCAACCTAATAGTTCTGATTTATATACCTCTCCGGAAGTACTCCGCCTAAGATGCCAGTTTTGACATCTTAATAATAATATCTCTTCTAAAAGATTTCCTGGAAATCAACGAAATTCAAAATTTCTGATCCAGTAGAATAAATCTTCATTTTTTGGAAATTTTAAAAGATTTTGCACTTATTAAGATTATCGTTGGAAAATTTCCCAAAATAATTTATTATAAACATCCTTGTTTATTAAATGACCTGTTACTGCTTCGTTTACCTTTTTAATGGTTCATTGAGATTTGATTATTAGGCAATTATTTTGATTCTTTGATCTGTTAATACTAATAGAGGAATTTATTTTGACAAATATTTTCTCGAATTTCAATTGTTACACTGTTTGAATAAAATTTCTTGATTTATCAGAATTAGAGGGTAAAATTTATTTTCTAGTCCTGACAAGACAAAGGCTCTTGAAGAGACCAAAGCCTATGCATCTCAATCGTTGGCAAGTGTTGCATATCAAATTCATTCTTTGGCTGTCAACATTCTTCAAATGATGGACCAGCAGGCTATACAGTTGAATAAAATGCAATCTAATGCCAATAACATTGGTTTGGTAAGTTGAGAAGAGCTCTTTATAATGATGTGTAGATATTGATTTCTTAAGATAAGAAAATAAATTCACGACTGGTATTGAAATTTTAAGCTGCTATAATCTACTCAATCCCCGAAAAAGAAAGATAGATCACACAATACTGAACGAGACCCTGAAAATCTCTATAAAATATGAATATGAAGCCTGGGTGGTGACAACAAAATAATTTACTTTATTCAACTCTTCTTAGATTGTGGATATTCACAAAGAAAAGGTTGCTCGTCGAGAAATTGGAGTATTGACAAGTAGCAAAAACTTTTCCCGCTCACACAAAATTGTTGCTCCTACTCAGCAAGAGAAGCCTCAACGATACAAGAGAGAGGAGATTGATTATGGCTGCCTGGACCATATTGGTAAGTTCTCTGTATTTATATATTATTGTTTTTCTCAAACTGTATTCATATCACCATTCTGAAGTTTTTCTGAAGTTTTAAAGGTGTCAAAAAAATAGCTCCAAATAAATTTGATTACGTATTGTAACCGTCCAAACTTTGTTGATATTTATAGGGCACGGAGTTAAAACTGACAGAGGTGCAAACGAAGGATACTTACAACGGCGCCCTTCAACCTCATCATCGTCTGGTTCAGTCAAAGGAGGCGTGGCCGCCAGCATCTCAAGTGTCCATTCTAGTTCCCAAGGGTCTATTAAAGGTCTCCAACACCAAGCTTCGATCACATCTTCAAACCAGAAGCTCCGTCAACAGGAGAGCATCTCAAGACCGCCGATCGCTCCCGTTGCCCCACCAATGGCACCTATCCACAAGGTTGCATCACCAAGGGCACCTAACAACCCAGCTCCACCACCACCCACTGCTCCAGTTGCTCCAGTAGGCGTCCCCAAACACGTACCTGAACCTCCATCCCCATCCGATAACATCCCAATGCCACCTCCACCACCAGCCTTTAACCTCCCCACCAGAGACTATGAAGAAGGTAAGCAGAATGTTCCCCCACCACCCCCTCTCCCTTCATCTAGTTCCATCCCACCACCCCCTCTCCCTGCATCTAGCTCCATCCCACCACCACCTCCACTTCCATCAACTCCAGCCATGCCACCTCCCCCTCCTGCACCCACTCTTCTACCTCCTGGTGTCACTAATGTTCCTCCTCCATCCCCACCACCACTACTACCTACAAGCAATCGTCTTTCTTTCTGTCCTTCACCTCCAAGAAGCAACGTAGCTTCCCCGCCACCTCCTCCTGCTTTCTTCCCCAACAATAACATTTCCTCAGCTAACCATGAAGACGGCTTTCCACCGCCTGTTGGACTCCCTTCTTTATCCAACATCACAGAGAAAAGAAATTCACTTCGCAGATCATCGGCTACTCCTGATAAGGAAGATATGCAGAACAGACGTTATTCTTCTCGTCGCTCCTCCGAAGCCTCCGGCATAATGTCTACAAACGAAATCTTAGAAAAGAGACGTTCTTTGAGGAGACCATCTGATGCAATGCCTCCTCCACCTCTACCACCAATCACAAGCGGAGAGGTGCGTGAAAGGCGCCGCTCTTTGAGGCTATCAACCAACTTTGACGCTCCTCCGCCCTTACCACAAAAATCACCAAGGACAGACGATGATCTGCCAGCAGCGCCACCACCTTTACCTGCGAAACCAACCAGTAATTCAAGACCAGTATCTATAGTGAATACGTCCAGACCTGGCTCTATGGTCAATCCATCAAGACCAACTTCACAATTCATAAGAGAAGGAAACGCTGCTGTTGATGAGATACAAAAATCAATAGAATTAGAGCTGGCCGCTATGCAGAATGAGTTGTTTGGTGACTTGGAACTTTCCCTTGGTGCATCTGCCTCCACAATCACCCTTCCTGATGAAGCAAAGGCCTCCTCCCCTCCACCCCCTCTACCTCCTCTTCCTCTCCCTTCTTCTGCCTTACTTTCTCCGTCTTCTCCTGATGCTCCCTTTGTGGATGAGACTTTCACTCGGTTAGAAGCACCAAGCTCTTACCTCCCTCCCCCTTGTTTTTCTCCAGATATGAATGAATCTAAAGGTAATGTATGTCAAAAGTTTGTTTTTAATTGACGACGTCATATCAACCAATCGTTTTTGACGACAACATATCAACCAATCGTTTTTGACGACGTCATATTAACAAATCGCTTTTGACGACGTTATATCAACCAATCGTTTTTGACGACGACATATCAACCAAACGTTTTTAGCGACGACATTTCAACCAATTGTTTTTAACGGCGACACATCAACAAATTTTAATTGACGACGACAGATCAACCAATCACTTTTAGCGACGGCATATCAACAAATTGTTTTTAACGGCGACACATCAACAAATTTTAATTGACGACGACAGATCAACCAATCACTTTTAGCGACGGCATATCAACAAATTGTTTTTGACGACGGCATATATCAAGCTTTTTTACCTCTAACAAAACCCCTACATACAGTTACTACTCTCATTCTTAGGCATTCGATTATCTGAGCTGCTTCTATTTTGCAATGTTTATACGATAACAAATCAAATCCCCTAACCCAAAAATCTCATTCTCTTCTTGTGCCGACGTCACCGACTATGATATTCTTACTGACTTTAACAATTTCATATTTCTTAGCTTTTTATCTGATGCTGCTTTCGTATCATTTTTTAATGTTTAGCTCTTTAAATGAAAAGGAAGGCTAGCGATCTGTTGTCAACAATTATTTTTTTACTAGCGAGTTTATGTATCTGTGGTTTTCTGCGACGGAGACGGTCAGCTTCTGATTTATCTACACCCTGACTGACCGAGGACGACGGTAAATCAACACTTTACCGTCTTCGATCTTGCGGGTCAAAATGCGGGTTATTCTAGATCGCTTCAGTCACTCCGTCACTAAATGCAAATACATAAACTCGCTACTATCTTTTAAAGGAAACGATATTGTAAACGTTAGCCCCTTGTCCCAATAAGGACTTAATTAGGAGCTGGCAAACAAGTTTCTTAAACTATCATCGCCTGGTTTAATACATTTTGCAGTGTGTATTCAGGGAAGAAAAATTTTCAATGAAATATACAGGCCAATCTCGCACTTATTTCTACCATATGTGTAGATATGTAAAAATCGTAAATCTACCATATGTGTAGATATTAGAATCCGTAAATCTACTATATGTGTAGATATTGTAAATCTACCATATGTGTAGATATGTAAAAATCCATAAATCTACCCTACCATATTAGTAGTTAAGGTATAAATACTATCCAGACAATCTAAAAGGAACGACAAATAACTATTAAAAAGCGACAAAAAGAACGACAAACCTTAACCCTAACTATCAAAGAACGACATATTTCAAACCCTAACCGTAACTATCAAAGAACGAACTACCAAAGAACGACATATTTCAAACCCTAATCCTAACCCTAACTATCAAAGAACGAAACGAAACGGATTCTAATATCTACATATATGGTAGAAATAAGTGTGAGGATGTGTTGAAATATAACATTTTTTAAAAATTTAAAAACTTACCTTTTTCTTCTCACAGACGATACTTCACAACTTCCACCGCCACCTCCAGATCTTGACGACTTATACCAAATACCGCCCAATAACTCATTAGCCGATCTCCCGCCACCCCCGCCTGAATTGGATTCACCTACTTCGCCTATGGGTGGTGCAATGCCGCCGCCACCTCCACCCCCTGAAGTCAGTGGACCGGCTAAGGGTAAGTGATGTTTTTTGTTTGTATCCTTTCTATATAGTTGTTTATATAGAGGCTCGGCTAGGTGAGAGAGGGTGAATTTTCGAACGTTACGTCACAGTTTTTGACTAACCAAATGGCTAAAAATAGTTCACGTGACGTTCGAAAATCTATCGATTCTCAGCTTGCCGGGTCAGCCCATCTCCTCATGAACAGTCCCTTGTATGTCGCTTTATCATTGCATAGCTTTCTCGAATGGATACAGTTTCACGAATTGAGAATCTGAAATGTCCGCCCGCATTAAATTATGCGAGCCGCCCTCTTATCAAAGCAATTTCTTTCATTTTCGCGTGGAGTCTAAAGGTTATGGTAAGCAAAATCTAAATATCGAGCTTATTTCGTTGAATTAATTGGGTTAATTTAACTGGTTATTTTTTTGTTCATTTTCCTAGTGGTGGCCATCTTCAACTACACTAAATTACGCGATGACGAACTGGAACTATTGGAAGGTGACGTCATCACCATCATTAAAGAGAATGATGACGGTTGGATCGAAGGTGTCAAAGATGGTATCCAAGGACTTTTTCCTGGTAACTATGTAACACCTTACATGTAGAGGAAACATAATTATCACCCATTTTTATGAGTCTCTTGGGAATAAGACTGATATTACGTATTTCCTAGCAATGTTTTATGCACTTATGAACTTTTGGACCAACTTCGAGTGACTCTGTAAGCTATTTGCATTTTGTATTAGAATTAATTCGACTCAAGGATCAAAACTTCTTTGTATCTTGATCGAGCTTATCAAGATCATTTTTCATGAAAGATCTCTTTTGATTCTAGTATGGTATTCGAGTAATTATGTGTTTAAGGAGCACTGCGTGGGGTCTAGTCTACAATTTTTAAGTATCAAAGATTCTTTGAGAGTAAGATTTCAAATTTTTTGCTTTAATTTTTTGTATTTTTATGTTATAAATTAATATTGTCAATCTTATAAAATTTAATTTTCACAGCTTTATTTGTATGTAACGAATTTTAGATCATCTTTATTTTTTCTGTAATTTTAATTTCTCTGGTTTTGTTTTGTTGTATTTTTTCATTTAAATTTCTTTTTTCGAAGAATATAGGTCAAATTTCTTTTTCTGCAAAATGATTTATTTCTACCACATTACTGTACTCTTAGTTCCAAATAAACGCCCCTCCCCGCTTGTTAACTTTTCGAAAATTTTCCAACCTCCCCGGACCTTATTAGGACCCACCGTTTATTGATTTTTAAGAATATTTTCAGCTGTCAAAGAGAAGGCCCCTTATTTTGCTCTAAATAGCCTGATTTTAGCCTATATTTACCTTATTTGTGGGTTTTCAGAAGTACAATTTCCAACCCCAATCAGTTTATTTGGAACCTAATAAGAGTACTTACAACTTCCCAAGTCTGTTCAAATAATATATATCTTTTCAAAAACTGAGATGCGTCTCGAAAAATCAGGGAAACATTTATATTAAATGAAAACATTAAAACCTTAATCAACCTGTATACAATAGATATTCCAATATGATAAAAATACTTGACCTAGTCTAACGACGAAAAAAAATTGTGTTAGTTAATACCCTTTTAGAACTTGATATCTAGTCGTACATGCACACTGACACGTGATCAAACTTCTTATATCAAAGCAAACAAATTGAGAGGTCCTCTTACGTTTTCTGCAAAAGGTCAAAGGTAGTTTATTGCGGATTTTTATTGTTCTTGAGCATGATGTACATTTATAAATGCTGTTTCATTTCTCCCTTGTGAATTTCGTACACGTTTTCTTTTTATAAGAACCCTGTGTTTGAATATTCTTAACTTTATAAATTTTAGGCCTAAAAATATTCTTAACATCTTCTTATTTTCACCTCTTTTGAGTATTTTTATCCATTTTGCCTTAAAAATATGGTGTTTTAGAGTCTATCATAAAGCCTTTAAATTTTCCTAACTTGACAACTTAACAATGTTCTTATAGTTTGTTCTTAATAATTCTTTGTTCGTGTAATTTTTAGTCAGATTTCAAACCTCTCTTCGTGTCTTCTCTTCACCTTGACAAAAAAAATTATGAACATTTTGCATGATGTCTCACAGCAGAGTGTATGTTCGCCAGAAAAGAGAACCAAAATTTTGTGACTTTTCCTTTAAGTTGATTTGACCGAAACAATTTTCAAAGCAAAAGACACGGAAATTAAAAAATTAGCCAGATTGAATCCTGCATATTGTACACCACGAAAATTAGATTATACATTAGTTATGAGGTATTTAGATAGTTTAGATTATATTATTGGAATATTTTTTGGAAAAGTGAGGTGATTTTTCACATTACAGTTGACGCTCTCTAATTCGATCTACAAGGGGAATTGGATTTTAATCGAATAAGGGAGCTTATCGAATAAGGGAGCGTCGTTTATGAGTTTCCTGTTGACGGGGACTTTAAATTTGATCGAATAAGGGAGCCTATCGTAGAAGGTCGAATACACGGGTTTCGAATTAAATTTTTGCTTAGCTTTAGCTTTGATCCCATGTAAATTTGCACGAAAAATATCAAGTAAACAGAACGAAAATTGGCCGTGTATCAAGCAATTTTAGCTCATTTTTCCATTTTGACAGACTTTATGGGTCATTATGAAAACAAAAAAAAAAAATTAAAATAAAAAGTCAATCGTTTAATCATATTTCTTTTATTGAATTTAAAATAGAAAAACATCTTTTGAATGAACACCTGGCTTTCAAAAGAGAAGAAAGGAAATCTATCAACCTTTTATAAAGCATTTCCCCTTATCGCTCCTTTTATTTACTTGATTTTTTCTCTCGCGCCAGATTTAATTCGAAACCCGTGTATTAGAAAGAAACTTTTTCGCTAGAGGATGAGCAGAAGCCTACTGTCAGTCGGAACCACTACATAGAAATGGCAACTATTGCCTTAACGGGAAATATTTCCCGAACGGGAAGGTGAAAATAACCCAAAAAGGAAACTGTTTCCAGATTGAAAATTTCATCACTTTTCTGTTTCCCGTTTTGGTCAAGAACTTTTCATTGTTCCCGAACGGGAAGTTGAATTTTGTAAACAAAGCAGATTTTTGTTTCCCGATCGAGAAGAAGTTTTCAAATAGGGAAGTTTTTAATTGAGAATGGGGAAAGTAGAATTAAGAAGCGATTACCCGGTGGATTTCTTAACTACCCAGTGAAAGGTATTTATTTACCCTCTTTTACAATAGGCATCAGTTATTTACCTTCCACGACCATTTCCGGAGTGCGCAGAGGTCACATTCCCGATCGGGAAACTGGTTAACTTCCTGATTCGGAAACTCTATCCATCCCGGGAAGTTTTTCACCTTCCCGTTCGGGAAATATTTCCCGTTAATGCAATAGTTGCCATTTCTATGTAGTGGTTCCGACTGACTGTATATCCTTCATACCTGTTTATAATCAGTTGCGGATTTTGTTAAGTTTTGCAACATTAGCACATTAGCTCAGTTATGCTGAGTGGCGGCGAGAAGCAAAAAGTGACACTCTACTTTTTATCCACATTGTCATACTAAAGTAACTAAAGTGTCATATTTTATTTCCAGTGTTTAATGTTTGTTTAGACAGGCATTATCATTACTTACAAGGGTTTAGTATAAATAAAGAAAATCTAGCAAAAAAAATTCAAGACAGGTCAAAAAGGAGATCGGCTAGCTTTAATGCGGTCCTAGCTTGGAAAAATTGTTATACGAGAATAAACCTGCAGCAGCCAGAAGAATTTCTTGTGAGATATGGAGCTGATGAACCTTGCAAACCGATTGGCTTCCTGGATATTTCTGTTCTCATTTTTTCTTTCATCCCTGGAAGCAGCACCCTTTATCAATTGTAGTAAGTATGACAAACCTTGAAAATTTCTTTTTGAGGCGGTTCAGTATATGTCATGAACATGATGCGAATATCAGGCAATATAGAAACTAATTTTGGTGATTCAAAAATATTTCTAAATCAGATGAAAAATGAATGCTGATGAAAAAGATTTCCGGGTAATCAGTGGATATTAAAAGAAAAAAGGGGGTATTAGTATTCACCAAACTCGCCCAAATTTTCCTCTTCTAAGATATTTGAGTATATTCCAGAAGCAGCCAACGAGCCCATTTCCCCGAAATATCTGTTTCCCTTTTCCAGGAGAGAGCGTTTTTTGAAAAATGGGGAAACAGATCCGATTTTCTAGGAAATTTAGAAACTAATTAGTGGCGAATCAAAAATATTTTTAAACCAGATGAAGAATTAATCTTGTCTTGGAAAGAAAAAGATTTTTGGGTAATCAGGGGGTCGCTATTTTTCAAGTTGGCGATAAACCAGTTATCACACTTTTACTAGTATTATATATTGGATATATTTTTCTCGTTCAGAGTTTTCTATATTATGTATAATTTTTTACATCTTTTTCTATATTACGAAAAATCTGAACTCGAAAAATAAATCCCATATTGTACTCGGTACTGGGTGCGATAACTATTAAATATTCGAGTTGGCAAAATATTGATAGGATGAAACTCTCTAAATAAGGCCCTGTCTAGTTAGCCCGGTTAGCCTGAAGATATTAAAGAATACTTTAATCGAATTAATTTCCCCAAAATTTTCTAGATTTATTTTCACAAATGAGCATTTTTCGACCTCTCATGCGATTTCGCGAGTTTTATTCAGGCGAAAAGGGCAAAAATTCGGGAAAACGTGAAAATCTCGCAAAAATTTATTCGATTAAAGTAGAGTCTGACCATTCCGCTAAACCGATCATAAAATCTCTGATTAAGGAGTTTGTTTGCCAGGACGTGAAACTACGTAACTCTACGTAACTTCTTTACTCTGGGGTACCTAATAAATGGGGGGGGGGGGGTGTAAAAATACTCAAAACTTAATAAGCGGGGGGGGGCTGAATACCATATTGGTATATATTTTCGCGTGTTACAAATTTTCGCGGGTTTTTGGTGAATTTTCGCGAAATTTAATACTGTTTAAATTTTTCAAAATTACAAAATCGCGAAATTAAATACACTTATATTTAACGACGCTAGAACGGCATTACAATGACTTCTTCAGTTTTTGACGTCACGGAACATCTGGTACACTTCTTTCGCGTATCCGTGGTAGCTGCAAAACGAAGAACGTTGTGTATGCAGGAGTCTGCTAAATTACGTGGGTTACGTGCGTGTCGTGGGTTCGTGGGTTCGTGGGTTCGTGCCCTCGTGGGTGTTCGTGGGTTAAAATGTCTCGTGGGTTCGTGGGTTCGTGGGACAAAATATCTCGTGGGTCCGTGGGTTCGTGGGTCCAAAAAAAAATCACGTGGGTTAAAATTGCTCGTGGGTTCGTGGGTTCGTGGGTCAAAATATCTCGTGGGTCCGTGGGTTCGTGGGTCAAAAAAAAAATCACGTGGCTTGAAATTGCTCGTGGGTTCGTGGGTTCGTGGGTCCAAAAAAAATCACGTGGGTTCAAAAATTCCAATAATTTTCCAAAAATAAAAAAAAAAAATTCATATGGGTCATTGGGTATTTTTTAGAGTAGTCGAAAACGCTATCTACGACCTATAGTAAAGCAAAAATTGTAAAAGTTTAAAATTGAAAAACTTCCTCATTGTTCTTCGTTCTTCTCACCCTATAATTAAGTCAATAGTTTTTATGAGAAGAAAGAGCGAAATGGAAAATGTCAAAAAAACATTTCCAGCTGATCTGATTTTAATATTAATATTTCTACCGCTGACCTTAAAAAAACGAGTACTTCCATCGAAAGCTTTATAATATATATAGCCCAATTAACGTCACTATGAGGAATCTTATTTTTATCTCCCTATACGGTTTACCGTGCTCCTCCTACCACACAATTACAATTAATACAAGAGGTCACAGTCTTTTAAAAGAATCGTTTCATATTATAATTATTAAAATAAAAACATTTCCTGGGTATTTATAAAAAGTCATGTCTATTGGTTATAACATTAACAATTCTTCTTTATCAACTTAGCTGAAATACATGTTTTTTTTTTATAAGAACAAACTATATAAGAACATAAGGCTTCGAGGCCCAAAAATTTAAGAACATTCTAAGAACATTCTAAGGCTTTGGAGACTTAAAAACATGCATTTTCTTAAGAAATTACATCAAAATGCTCAAAAAATGCTGAAAATAAGAACATTTTAAGAACATTTTACGCTTCAAATCCAAAAAACTAAGAACATCCGAAGGCTTCGAAAATTTTTGACGTTCTTATTAAAAAAAACGTGTACGGACGGTAAAATTGCGCAAGGGTTTCAAATATCGAAACACGCGAATCGCAAAGAAATTTACAAAAGAAATAATTGAATCATTATTAAGTGTTTTAGGGTTTTAGGGTGGCGTCACAAGGTAAGAAAATTGAGAGTATTGTTCTTTTTTGTTTTACTCTTCATTTTTTTTGAGGAGAAGTGATTTTTATCACAGCAGACCAAAAGAGTGTCTTTTTCTTTTGAGTGAAGAAGGTTTTTGTAACGTTTTGCATTTTTGCGATATTTTTCAATTTTCGTGGCTCTTCCAGCTCACTTTTTGAGGAAACATGTCAGCACCAGAAAGCAGGTAAATATTTTTTATCTATTCATTTTTTTTGTTGTTGCTATTGCATTATTTTTGTTGCTAATACTGTAGAGTCTCCATAACTCGAACCTCTATAACTTGAATGTCTTCCTAGTCCCTTCAGGTAACAAACCCCTTATAAATAACTCTTTATTACTCGAGTTTTCCATAACTCAAATAAATAATTTCAATTCCCCGCGTCTGTTCGAGTTATGGAGACTCTACTGTAAATTCCAACTTATACACAGTTTATTTTTCATAAAAATCACGAGGCTCAAAATCTTAAGAATTTTAAGAATTAGTTAAGAATCACTCTTAGCCTCTATTAGTTTTATAATCAGCGATGATCTTTTTCAAAGGTACCTCTGAGTTTCAATCCACTTAAATATATTTCCCAATTTTTACATCGTCCTTGTATGAGTAAAACCGATGTAGATCTTGAAAAGAATTCAAAAATCGATCTTGAAAATTTAAAAATTGCGTAAGAATATTCTTAGGCTCGGCTCAAATCAGAAAAAAAATTAAAAATCGCGAGGCTTATCTCAATTTTTTTAATTCTTATATAAAAAATAAACTGTTTAATACAACTCTGTCTCAGTGGAACTTTTTTTAGTCAGCGGGAAAAATAGACAATGTATTGATTGTAGTGGGATTTTGAACTCTACTTTTACAGCATAAAAATCCAGTTTTCGCCTAAATTTATTTTTTCTAAGGGTCAATTTTCTGGGTTCCGGTCTGCGCGTACCCTCCAGGTGGGGAACATTGTTACAACTCACTTTGTAATAACTCCACACTTTGTAATATATAACGCACTTTGTAATACACCTTGACACACTTTGTAATACCTGACGCACTTTGTAATAAAAATTGACACACTTTGGAATAATTGACCTAACGCACTTTGTAATACACAGTTGACGCACTTTGTAATACAGAGAAAGCTGACGCACTTTGTAATAAAGAGAAAAGCGAAAAATCTTAGATCTAGAGCTAGCAGAAATTTAAAACAAGTTAAACCTAATCCGAGTTTAAAAGAACGATTTTTGAGTTATTTCAAGTTGATTAATCTAAATATTTGATTAAATTGGAGTTGATCTAAAGTGAGCGAGGACTTGTTCCTAGCCGAGCTGTTTAGGGGTTTAGTCTCAGCACACCAAGAGCCTGCCACAGTCCACTAAACTAAACTCAGCTTTCAAGCTCAATCTTGACCATATGCTCGCAATAATGTGTGATATAAAAATTGCACCGTGCAAAACGCTCTTGGGGTAATAAGATGCTTATTTTTGAATTTGGGAAAAGAGAATCCTGATTTTTGATTTTCGAGAAGACGGTTTCTTTGATTGACCGAAATTGGCGCCCTCATGGCAATAAATCTGTCCTTTAAACTTATAACTTATTACAAAGTGCGTTGATTTTTATTACAAAGGGCATCAGCTTTCTCTGTAACAAAGTGTGTCAACTGTGTATTACAAAGTGCGTCAGCTTTGTGTATTACAAAGTACGTTAATTTTTATTACAAGGTGCGTTAATTATTACAAAGTGCGTCAGGTATTACAAAGTGCGTCAAGGTGCATTACAAAGTGCGTCAAGGTATTACAAAGTGCGTCAGGTATTACAAAGTGTGGAGTTATTACAAAGTGAGCTGTAACATGTAAAATGTTTTGAAAATAAAAATGAAAATGAATAAGAAAAAATCCAACTTCAGGTTGAACTAGGCGTAACTAAAATTCGATTTTTAATTTTCATAATTTGCATAAAATTAATCGAATGTAATCGAAAATAATATCCATTAGAATTGTTTTCGATTAGTCGAACTCATCGAAATCTGATCGAATTTATCGAATTTACCCATCTCTGAGTAATTCGCTTGATGTTTGGATGTTCGATCATCGTTCGATTACTTCTATTACCTTTCGCTATGACGAGGGAGTTTCCTTCGCACTGGGAAAAGGGGAAGGTGGGGGAGGGGGGGGGGTCCACCGGGTCTGCGACTTTTAGTTTTGTAAATTCTTTATGTCACAGTATTAAAAAAGAACGAGTCTTTCTATTGAATTGTTCTCCATGGCAACTGCACGTTTATAAGTATGAAATGTTTTGTTTTAGGGGTTTCATTGTCAAAGAATATTCAACAGATGGCGTTGAAGAGATCATCATCCCGGGAGATGGCTACTGCATTATCAATTCAGTCATCCAATGCATGAGACAAAATGAAATGAAGATCATACCATCGTGTGATGGGTTACTCCAGATGATGAAATACGAAATACTGAAGAACCTCGATTCCTATGCAGCTTTTATTGAAGAGGATAGTGATTTTGTACAAGAGTTGGAAAACTATATTCAAAAACGAAGTTACGGAACAAATATCATTGACTTGGTTCTTTACAGCATCAGCAATACACTAGGATTAGTGATAAACATCTACGAACGTCACGGTGATAGATATAAGTTGTTCAACTTGAAGACCATCTACCCAAGAAATACGATTTCAACTATCAATGTCGTTCGACGTGTTGATCATTTTAATTCGCTTTCTTTTCGAAGTAAGTACTTGCTTCGCCTATACTAGCCTACCACAATAATTTAGCCAATCTATATCATAGGCTAGATCAGTTGAACTTTACTTCCAGGCAAAAGCTTTCTCTTAGCAGTCTTCATCCAATGAAATAGTTGCACTATAAGTTGATAAAGTTTTGGACATTCCACCACCCTGATACCGCAGTTACGTTTTCCCGAGGTTTCCATTGTACATTTTCTATTTATTGCTTAGATGAAGCTGTACTGCGAGACCGGAGAGATTCTGCAAGAAGCAACGGGGCTAGAGAAAGATACATGAAGAAAGGTATACATTGAACGACCCAGCCGATCTTTTGAAGATCTTGCTTTTGCGAATTACTTCTAGAGAGTTTGCATTTTAACAATTAGGCCACATGTACCCGGCATCCTTATCAAGAAGGCACGTCACTATTGTTATTCTTTCTGGCTTCTTCTCCTTTTATGCTGAGTAAACAAAAATAACGTTGTTCGTTATTTCATGTCCGAAAATAAAAAGTGGTCAATTTTCGAGTATGTAAAAAATCCTTTTAATTTATGCTCTTATTAGTAATAGATGGTGTTTTCGCCTTTGGGTAATAAAGTTTGCGCTAGAGCTCCGCATTATTGATATATCTATTTTGGTTCTAGAAATCGGTGATGTTGATGTGAAACCAGTCGTGCCAAACGAAGAATTTCTTGCAAGAGGTTAGACTACTTCTGATTGAATTTTGCCTTGTTGATTTTTGATGACACTGAGAGAAAGACCAGGTGCTCTTGACAGGTCCGCCATTTTGAAAAGTTCTCGAAATAGTGAATGGAAATTACTACTTATTAAAAAAAATACAAGTTCGTTCCTAAACAACTGAAATCCGGCTTACCGTTTTACAGACCGCCTAGACAAAAAAAAATATTGCCATAAGCTTCCAGGTCCTTTTATTTAGGCCCCCACTTAAATAACTATCAGAACCCAGTGCTGATCATACAACCCGGGATACTTATGGAATTTTCGAGTATGTAAAAAATCCTTTTAATTTATGCTCTTATTAGTAATAGATGGTGTTTCGCCTTTGGGTAATAAAGTTTGCGCTAGAGCTCCGCATTATTGATATATCTATTTTGGTTCTAGAAATCGGTGATGTTGATGTGAAACCAGTCGTGCCAAACGAAGAATTTCTTGCAAGAGGTTAGACTACTTCTGATTGAATTTTGCCTTGTTGATTTTTGATGACACTGAGAGAAAGACCAGGTGCTCTTGACAGGTCCGCCATTTTGAAAAGTTCTCGAAATAGTGAATGGAAATTACTACTTATTAAAAAAAATACAAGTTCGTTCCTAAACAACTGAAATCCGGCTTACCGTTTTACAGACCGCCTAGACAAAAATAAAAATATTGCCATAAGCTTCCAGGTCCTTTTATTTAGGCCCCCACTTAAATAACTATCAGAACCCAGTGCTGATCATACAACCCGGGATACTTATGGTATCCTTTTCAAACCCTCGAAACTCGAAAAGTTCTTAAAGGGTACAAAAAAAAAACCATAAAAAGTCATTGAGAGGGGTTCCAAAATCAGTCCAAGATCAGTTTTCTAACTTTATTTTGGACCCGTCACCTCGCTATAACCGAGCCCCCGGGCTAAAATGAAAATATTTCTATTCTAAGTAATTCATACTTTTTAGAAGACGAGAAGAACATTTGGCACAGAGTGTCTTGTATAAAAAAGTCAGGATATTGCAAACGAGGTGAGATAATATTTAAAACAAGTTTTGTAAGGCATATTTTAAAACTTTTTAAAAAACTTCTCGTTTCCAGAGAAATTTTTCTTAAAGCACCCTTTTTTGGGTGGTAATTATCTAACTTTTTAGACTGTACAGGGAGGGATTCATTTAATTATTTTGGTATAATTTATCCTTAAATTGATTTCAATCTGACACTAGTCTGATTTATTTTTCTCTTTTCCAGAGCAAAACAAAGAATCAAACCAAAAAAAGCCAATAGAAGTTCTGGTCATTTCAGGTATAATAATCAACTTTTTTTTAAGGACGAAACATAATTATGCTATACTCAATTCGCGTCGGAATTCTACTTCGCTGATATCAATGCTGAAGTTATTTAACTTTTTTTGCTGACTCTAATTGTCTTTTTTGTCTTTGTCTGCTAGAAATTTTGTACACGATTCCAAGTATAACAGTAAATGCATCGAAATAATAGACGGATCTTTCTGTGGTACTTTGACATCACAAGCTATCACTGACTCGTTTGGAAAAGCATTTTTGACTTGTATTTTCAACTACGCGAATTAACATATAAACTTTGATATGATCTAAGATCTGTCGACATAGTGAATGCGTGAATAGAATCACTATTCGTCGACATAGGTCGAATTAAATTTCGATTAGGCTTCACAGCCTTACTCAATATCTACCTTTATTTCAACAGATTCGGAAGACGAAGGAGAAACTGAGATTTTAAAGAAAAATCGTTTCTTTGCACTATCAAATGAAGATGGTAAGACGGTGTTTTACTTAAAAAAAAAAATTTAAAACTTTGTGATTAGCAGTTGCGTCGAGGCCATGTCAATAAAATAATTCTGCACCAAATTGTTACCTAACGTACTTTAACTTCAAATCACCGATAAAGTCATGTTTCTTACTTGGAGTAAAAAATCACCACAAAAGTCTGGGTTAGATCTTCCTTTCTGTATATTTTGAGAACTTTTGTAAGTGTAAGTGTAATATTTCTCCGAAGTTATGTAATTATAGTAAAAATACTTCTCTAACCATTTTAGTCCTAGATGGTTATTCGACAGATGAAAGCTTCAATATGAAACCCTTCGCTTCTAAACCAATGGGTAAGTTTTGGGAAAGCTAAACCCGATCTAACGTACTACCAGCTAAAGCTAAAGTTCTTTTCAAATTAGCTGTCAGTAAAATTACAAACGCAAATAACTTTTAATCGAGTTTGAATTAGATTGCGATTTTGTGCTCGTTGAAAAGATATTCGTGATATTAATATTGTCATGCCTTAAGGGAAGAAATTTTCGCGGGAATTTAATTTCGCGGTTGGTCAAATTATTTTTTTTCGCGGGAATTTAATTTTGCGGTTCATCGATTTTCGAAAAATTCGCGGGAATTTAATTTCGCGGTTGCAGGATATTTATGGCCAAAAGCGTTATTAAATAAGCCAAAATCCGGCAAAATTAGGCAAAATCCGCGAAAACCTTGAAATTTTGTTCCCGCGAAAATTTCTTCCCAAGGTACAAAGAAATGAAAAGAATTAGAAAATGAAGATGAAAAATGAAAAAAAATTCACCACTGAAGAGTCTTTTAGGTTAAAAATGTTCAGCTCAGTACGTCACTTAAAAAAAATGGACGTGTCTATGGTAGAAAATTTCAAATATACTGTAGTTTCATGGTGAAATTTGTTTTAATCGGGTCCGCGTGGCCACGAAATTGATAGCGCGGTTGTTTTTTTTGTCTTTTTGGAAAGCCACTCGCTCAATTCGCATTTTTTTCTAATGTTTCAGATAATCAAGCTCCGATTGTGATCCACGATTCCAGCGACGAGGAGTTTACTGACAACTTACACTCCCCTGCTGTTTGTAACGACATATTAGATAACGATATAATCTTAGAAGAAGATGGTCGTGGGCAGGTCAAAATCCCAAGAGTCGTATGGGAAGATCAGGAGGAGCAGGAAGTTGATAATATACCGTATAACATCGATGGCTTGTGTATTTACAAAGTCAAAGCAGATAAGCGTAGCGAGATTCACGAGAAGCTGCAGGATGGGAGAAGATGGAAACGAGACTCAAGAACTACATGGGCAGGCTTTGAAAGTGTTAGGTATAGAGATTGTTCCGGAGGATATACTTGTCCAAACATTGACTGTCCATTTTTCATCGAGTTCAAACACCCAAACAAAAATCGGTTTTTTTTTAAAAAGAAATCTCTTTGTGAATACTGTGAAGTTTCAGGATTCCACACATCATGTAATGCGAGAAAGTACACTTGCTTCCGTTCTGACACCGAGGTGGTGCTGTTTACCATGTTGGACTCCATACATGTGAAGCCAAAAAGAAAGATCATCGACCTGTATCTATTGTCCGAGATGCTGTAAAAAGAAATGCCAACGTCAGGCCACGGGAAATCCAAACAATGAGCATTGTCTCTGACTTGCGAGCCCACAAAGATTGGAGCGAGGTTACAAAAAATGCACGGCGGGTTTCGAACGTAAGGAATCTTTCCAACGAAAAGATTAAACAAAGAAAAGTTCTCGAGCCGCACGGAGATGGATTTGCCGGATTAGAAAATCTCAAAACTTATACAGACACTCGTGACCCTTGGCTAATCAAAACCATCGACATGAATAATGAACTCGTTTTCAAAACATCAACCTTGAGAATGAAAATTGCAAGGAATATGCAGGCTTCCGGTGACCACTTCCTGTCAAAGGAATATTGTCACTTCGACGGCAATCACAAGCGCGTGAAAGGTTACGTCACCCTTACTGCCAGTGTTTATCATCCAATGCTTCGCAAACAGGTAGTTTTAGCAAATATGAATTGTAAACATGAAGACCATATTTATGTTGCTTTATTTTGGAGGCACTTTAATGAGGCGTTTAAAGAAGTTAACAATTTGACAGAGAAATTCGATCCTAAAGGATGGGTAACTGATATGGCCGGAGCGAATGTCATTGGACTATGTCAGATTTACGGTGAAGATGTTAAGCAAAAGATTAAAACATGTGAATTCCACTTTAAGCAGTCCGTCGAGAGAAAAGTTAAAAAGTTAGGGGAACATGGCGAGGAATTCAAAAAGCTAGCCTACGGACTTCTTTTATCAAGTATACCAGAGGCGTACGAAAACGCTTTGAAAGAAATCAAGGCATTCGCAAAAAAACACAACGATTTAAACGACTGGATTTCGTGGTGGGATTTTCGCAAGGAGTATATTTTTAAAGCATTTACCCCCATTGACGCACCTCAAAGCAATCTTGCCGAGGTTGTCCATGCGGGATACAAAAATCGTGACCGCATGGGTGTAAGTTTACTCGAGTGCACCTTTTTTGACATTAGAGATAGTATTCTGTTAATTATAGATCTAGAGGACCTCGAAAAAGGCGTACATGAAAGTGGGTGTGGTCCATCAAAATGTTCGAGGGACAGGCAACAAGCATATAAAGATATCGCTCACGCTGAACGATTTGGAAAGGATATTACTGACTTTATGGTTGATTCTCTAAATGGTGAAAAACGGAAACCATTAGAACCGAATAGTGGATGCGAGCCACCACCCAAAAAACAAAAAGGGAAAGACAAGATGTTCCAGGGCAGACTTGAGAGTGCTAAAAAACTTGAAAATGTTATGAAGGTTAGAAAAGTTGTGAAACATTCAGTACTAAAAACGGAAGTACATATCGTTGGAACTTCGTCCGGCAGGGTACATTACAACGTTACAGTGTGTAATGTACCTACATGCACCTGCCCAGACTTTAAAAAACATGGGTCAGCCGTATCATGTAAGCACATTATATTTGTGTTTATTTTTATGCTTGACTCAGAAGAATTTTCCAATGTTCGTCACATCGGTGACGAGGATCTGAAAAACATCAATGCGAAATTTACTCTTGATGATAAATACCGAGATACACCCAAACAATCTGCCTCAACATCAAATAAAAGCCGGAAAGAAAATTTGGAAAGTCACCATCTGTACAATCAAGCTCAAGTATTTACCGTACACAAAAAAAGCAAACGAACCGCAAAATGTTCTGGCCATAGATGTAATAAAATTCTTCAGATTGGAAAGATTTGCATCAGAGTTGACGGGGCACTATCGGTCTTGTTTGAGAAACTGCAAGTTGTGGAGAGGACATTCTATTTCTGCGCGGCACATTCATGTCTGCTGCAATGTCCTAAGTGGTCTAACATCAGGCCACCTGCTGATACAAATGGTCTTGTGTTTGAAGATGGTTTAACTTTAGAAAATATTCAATTCTATGCTGATGTTTAGTAGTAGGCTAAATTCAAGCATTGAATAAAATAATTTCTAAGGTTAAAACATCATGAAATTTACAGGAAGGTGCGTTTCAAGTTATGGTAAACGGGAGCTTAATAAATTAAAAAAAGAGAGTTATCGTACAAAACTTCAAGGCCATTTGCTTCAAACGGTGGCCTGATTATTGTCTTCGTATTCTTGTCATTTTTGTCTTTTTGTGAAATTCCTTTTTACAGGATTAACCCTATTAAAGATAATTTTCTATTTTCTTTACGTCATCTCTTTACTAAAATCGCAATAACTCCTGATTAAAAATTTTTCAATTCTGTTATAATTTTCGAAAGTGAAAAGGTTTATTTCGACCTTAACCTTAAAAAACGCCAGTGCTTGTGAATTTGAGGATAGTATTTATATACTTCAGATAACTTTATAATTTTTTTTGACACAAACTTTTTTATATCTTTATAATACATTTATATCTTTATAATATATTTTAAAGGGATATTTTTATCTTTGAAACTGCTTGAAGAAAACAAAGAATTCTATTTAATTCTGAATCCACGACCCCGACATATCTTTCGTTATTTCCAATGCTCTTCAGATTTCCCAGGTTTTAAAATGAGCCTTTAACCTGCCTTAAGTAGACTAATGTTTTGGAAACTTTCGTTAAATTACTAAAATTTCCAAATTCGATAAATCACCAAGAAATTATGTATTCATCCGAATTTTATAAAAGAAAGGGATGGAAATTTGTTATTCTTATATAAAAGAATTCCTTTAGAAATTGTATATAGAGTCAGCTGGCCAGCTTATCAATTCACAAACAATTAGATTAACACAACATATTTTACAGAGAGCCATAATTAAATTATACACGCTCCATAACTCGTGAATACTCATAACTCGTATAAGGGAGGGGAAGTGTAAATGAATTGATTTGATATTTCTCTGAATGAGAAGATGATGGATCTAAGAATGAGGCCCGGAAAACCCGAGTTACAAAAACTCGAGTTACAAAAACCCGAGTTACAAAAACCCGAGTTACAACGAATGTGACGTCATAAGTCTCAAATTATGACGTCATAAGTGGACTTCTTAACTCGAAAAAGTTATTTACTGTTGTTTTGTAACTCGAAATATTTTTTTTAAATTTTGTTTTAGAGTTACGTAACTCGAAAATAACTTTTAAATTTTATTTTTCGAGTTACGTAACTCTAAAACGAAATTTAAAAAAAATATTTCGAGTTATGTTAAAGCGCAACCAAGTTGGCCAAAAATTCTAAAAAGCGCTTTTTTTCTTTTTGTTTACGAATGGGGTTTTTGATCTATAAAACTAAAAGTAGAGAGGAAGGGAATAAAATTGAAAGGGGACAGTAAACAATTTAATTTTCTGTAATTTTCTTGAAACTTATATACCTCTCTTTTGATGGGAATTTCTGAAGGTTTTGTTGGGTGAAGTAGACTAAAATCTAAAAGATTCGATTACTCGAAATACATTTTGTATTCCACAATCTATATTTGTTAAATTCAAATTCATTGTCCTTTCGTTAAAAGGGGGGCCCTTAAAAGCTAAAAACTTCGGTAGAACTTGTAGTTTCTTTAGGTTTTTCACAATTTTTTTAAGAATAAACCATACGAGAAGAGAAGGTTTTGAGGGCTAAAATAGTAACAATAAGTTAAGATCATTTCTTAACATTCCTCTTATGGACTCAAAAACACCTGAAAATACTCACCTGATGCTCACCTAGTGAAATAGAAACATTTTAAGAAAATTTTAAGGCTCAACTAAAAAAGCTAAAGATCCGAAGGCTTATTTGAATTTTTAGATGTTCTTATAAAAAACACAACACATATTTCGTTGAAAAGATTCTCGATTGCGCAATGTACAAAAGTAATATAATGAATTGTAATCGTTTTAAAATAAATGTTTAGAAGGTTGCTTGAAATATTTTCTGATTGTTCAAAATCATGTTTATGACGCCTGCTCTTTTATTCTATTATAATTATTGTTTTGTAAATTAGATCTTTTGACGCTGTTCTATCATTTCCGCTTTAAAACAAGTTTCTATTCTAATCAGATCTATTGATTCTTCTCTCGAAAGAAATGATGTATATTTATTAATAATATGAATTCTAGAATTTTTGGCCGACTTGGTTTCACCTGAAGATAACTCGAAAGTTCAAATAATGTACTACAATTTCAAGTTACGTAACTCGAAAAATGAAATTTAAAATTTATTTTCGAGTTACGTAACTCTAAAACAAATAAAAAAAAAAAAATTTCGAGTTACAAAACAACAGTAAAAAACTTTTTCGTGTTAAAAAGCCCACTTATGACGTCATAATTTGAGACTTGTGACGTCATATTCGTCGTAACTCGGGTTTTTGTAACTCGAGTTTTTGTAACTCGGGTTTTCCGGGCCTCTCTAAGAATAGATAAGAAACAGCGAAATGTAAACAATGCTTACAGCTCTCGCTGCTTAAAATATCATATCTTACACGATCTTACAGTATTGGGATTTTTGGAACATTTCGGACCAACGGAAAATTTTGGACCCACGGGAAAATTTGGACCCACGAGCGATTTTGACCCACGAACCCACGAACCCACGAGCAATTTCAAACCACGTGATTTGTTTTTGGACCCACGAACCCACGAACCCACGAGCAATTTCAACCCACGTGATTTTTTTTTGGACCCACGAACCCACGAACCCACGAGATATTTTGACCCACGAACCCACGAACCCACGAGGCATTTTAACCCACGAACACCCACGAGGGCACGGACCCACGAACCCACGAACCCACGACACGCACGTAACCCACGTAATTTAGCAGACTCGTATGCAGCCAGATGCAAGATCCATGACAAGTTGTACGTTGGTCACACAGGAGAAGCCTTGTCAACGCGTTTTTCAAAGCACCGCTACGACATTGGAAAGAGACCGAAAAATTCAGAGTTGGCAGAACATTTCCATCGCGACCACTCCTTTGCTGACCTTGAGGTGATGATCCTAGAAAGTGACTTTTCATCCTCCGCAGAAAGAGAACGAGCCGAAGATAAATGGATGTGCAGACTCCAAACTCTGGCTCCATCAGGTCTCAACAAAGACTGCCACGGATACGCGAAAGAAGTGTACCAGATGTTCCGTGACGTCAAAAACTGAAGAAGTCATTGTAATGCCGTTCTAGCCACTGACCTTTATATACCCTGGACAAAGCTTCTCAATCCCAGCCAAGCAAAATCTTTGATCGGAGTTTTTTGAAAATTGGTACCCTAATGTCGGCACTACTCGATAGCGGTGTAAATGCATCGAGAGCGCTAGGTCTACTTTTCCTCAAATTCTTTTGATGATGTAGCGGCGTTAGACGTTAATTTTTAGCATTGCAATGGCTTCTCCTTGGGTACCAATTCTAAAAAAACTCCAATCAAAGATGGCAGATATTGCTTGGTCCAGGGTTATATAAAGGTCATTGGTTCTAGCGTCGTTAGAAATTAAATACACGCGAAAAAATTTTTGTTAGTATTTTGTTAGTATTTTTACATCAAAAACGTTGTGTTTCAAGCAAAATCAATCTTTTTCTTTATATTCCCACTTTCTGAAAATACCTAATTTAGTGAATCGCGAAATTTAATACACGCGAAAATTTTCCAGAAGTCGGCAATCGCGAAATTTAATACACGCGAAACACTTTTTTTCGAAAAAATTTCGCGATAAAATTTGTAACACGCGAAAATATATACGAATAAGGTACACCAGAACATTATCCCAAAATATAATAAGCGGGGGGATATGATTGTCCTGGAGGAAAAATTTTTGAAAAATTAATTAGCGGGAGGGACGCTTATTAGGTACACCCGAGAGTATTTCAGTTGGTTGGTTGGGGCCTATGAGTCTGTCAAATTTTCTCATTCATATATATTATTCACATTCAGATGCTTCAGTCCCGGTGAAGATGGATTTCACCTTCGCAGACCCTATGGTCATAACAGTTGGCAAACCATTCCATGTCCTTGGTAGTGCTCTTGTTAAAGAAGCTTTTCCTGAACGATTCAAGATCAAACATAAAATGCAAAGAAAATTATTTGGTATTTGGTGGACTATCCCTTGTGTTGGTGAACATGATTTCGACCAATCAAAACCGTTCTACAGTTTGGATAATGTTGAAGAAAAACCATGGTAACTCGCATTATTTATTCAAGATTATGTTGTTTATCCCATTCGTATACACCCCTGTCTCAATTCTCGATTTCTCCTGTCTCATTAGCGTGACTCTGGTAACCCTGGGACGGGTGAAGTTCTTCTATTGCTTCCTTTGAATAAAACCTGAATGAAAGAAAAGTTAACGAGGGTTAGTTTGGTTGGTTAGTAGTTTCGCTAGTAACATTGAAAATTATCCAAGGACGTTGTTTGTCTTAGTAACATCTTACTGCTACTTTCAACTCTCTCTAATTCAAACCTCTTTTATTCGAATCTCCCTGTAATTCGAACTCCAATACCTTTTTAAGTAAGTAAGTTTGCGACCGCAGTCGAGGGCGACCCGAAGGCTCTCTTTTCGTATAGCTGTCTACCCAAAGTTAGGGGAGGGCGCCACTCCTTTCCCTGGATTTCTCCACTTACCCTTGATCCGTCTCTTTAGTTACTGAGCATCAAGCAGAGAGGCATCAAGTACCATTTTGGGAATCTTTGGTATGACCCAGCTGGGGATCGAACCCACAACCTTGCGCACCGTAGCTGGATGCTCTACCTTATATTTTTTTAAACTTGACTTGCCGATCGACTAATTTTAACTGAAAACAAAAGAAAGTAACAAAGAATAACAATTCTGAAAAAAACTTATTTTTGTAGTGAATAACAACATTCTTCATTCTCCTTTGACTGACAAATAATCCTACACGCAATTTTCAAAACACTCTTGAATATATTTTCAATATTTTTTTCAGTTACCACGAGATGCCGTGTGAGGAATTTCTTTACATGGGATTCAATGGAACTTGTCCTATACAGCCTGGCAACTATCAAAACTACAATCTCACCATCCCAGTACCATATTTCCCTGTTCCCTGGTGGTTAACCAGTGTGAGTAGACTATCTTTCCATACATGACCGGTAAAAGCCAGCATAGTCTCCTTTGAATTGAACCTTATCAGCCTTTATTATGCTGGCCCTTATTACGCCAAAGCTGATTTTTTCCTATTTTTATCCCGGCTCTAATTTAAGTCAGAACAATTACGGCGATCCTTATAACGAAAAAATAACGCCAATAAGGGCCATCGTACAAACGGTCGTGGGTCGTGATATTCTTTTCTTTTGTTGGTAGAAACTTTAAGTATGATTCGTAATTCGTTATGTAAGGTCTTAAAGATACCCCTAGAAGAGTCTCTGATACGCAAAGATTCTCTTATCATGCTATCCACACCAAAAGAGAATTTTTCCATCAATCACGCATCACGTGAAAACATCAGATCACGCCGCCCCACCAAAAAAAAACAAAAAACAATCAAACCATCATCTCTACCAACCGGAGAACAAGCTTGCAAAGTTTTTAGGACGTAGCATTGAAATTGCTGACTCAGCGCCACGCAGTCCGCTAGGGGGCCTCCTTAAGTAGCATAGGATGAAATTAACTGAGCTTTTAGCTATGAAATGCCTGTTTTTGGCTTTGGTAAAAGAGTAAAGGAAATTTACATGACTTCATAGGATTTCGTACTCTGTACCAGAGTGTATCGCCTCGTAGTACAGCCTCTGCGGCAATGAATTTTGCAGTTAGCTATAAATACTGGGTCTGTGTACAGACAAATTTCGTAGATCGTTAGAGGTTTCTTGACGGTGCGTTTCGAAAGCAATAACTAAATGCTAGATTCAATATTCAAAACTTGGTAGAGTATAATCTAATAGAAAAGAATCTTTCTGAGTAGATTTTAATCACAATTCTTTATGTTCGAATTTTTAGGGATGGTACCGAGCTTATATCGAGGCATACGACATGAATTTAGAGAAAATGTGGTTCTGTGGAAGTCTCACTCAATACTTCGAACAATCACATGACGATCAAAAGAAAATCTTATCCGAAATTGACGTGTAGAAGGGATGGCAAATATATTACCGTTAAAATTTTAGCATAATGACTAATAAATGGCTTCATGTGCCAGAAAGACACAGAGGTTCAAAATTTACATTTACATTTACATTTTTTTAAATATATTCATATCGTGATATTATTTTAAAATAAATATTTTAGCATTAAAACATATGAGTCCCTGATAATGGTCGAGATGAACTTTAAATGAGTCCCGTTATCTTTTTTATAAATGACAGAATCATAGTTGTTTAAGGTAGCCTAAAAACGTGGATAAAAACAAGTGTAAAAGATTTAGAGTTAATTCAAAGGCAAAGTAAGGATAAACTCTCATCATATGAGTTTTTTTCAAAATTTTAAGCGATCTTCCTCAAAATTTGATCAAAATTTACGAAAATCGTGACCTTCAATTTTAGTGATTTTGGGAACCTTTGAAAGACTAACCTAGGAACTTCTACCCCTTTGAGGGACTTTTGGGTACGGAAAAGGATACCCCTATGACTTGCACATTACCGGCCATCTGTTTTGTCCAAGTACAACACCCCCCGTGGTTTCTGTTAGCCATAAATCTCAAACATTTTAAGATAAAATATGTTACACTAGTGTTAATAAGGATTCATCATTTAGTGTGATGACCAAACCGGTGCTGAATCGGCTCCATACACATTGATTTCTCAAAACTGTGTCTCAAATTCTGTCGAAAAGCTTGTTTAGTGTTAGTGTGTGATCTAAAGAGAATTATGAAACATTTCGGGGAGAAATGAATCATTAGCGATACACTGTTTATGATACCCAGCACCATCATTAGAGCTACTTGGCGATCCACAGGATCTTTTTGTGTATAATACAACATCACCATCATGCTGAATAATACGCAAGTGATGAAAACGTTGTATAGGAATTTAACCGACTCGTTATAGACGCTTGGTAGGTTACGGCACCTGTATGCTTGATATCCACATAGGACAAGCAAGAGAAAATGGAATGGCAATTGCTGGACTATGAAAGCATCTGAGGAACAATATGTCTTACGGATGAGTAAATCTTTGTGTAGTATTGTTTCTACGGTAACGGTCTGTGTTTTAAACAGGGTCAATAAAAGCAAAGAGTTGATGAGTAGAAAGATTAGAATGACGAAAACTTGAGATGCTGAGACTTTGGCGAAATCGGTTCGATTCAAACGGTAATTTGATGCGAAGATTTGGTGAACTTTGTAAGTCTTGGTAACCATAAGACCAAGGTGAAGACTCTGTAAAAGCCCAATAACGATAGGTCGTACAACACATTTCCAATATGATGCTTCACTCAGAAACAATGAAGGTATCAGTGCAAATAGAGTAACGATTTTGAACATTTCTAAACTAAATAAAGTTGGATCTGAGCTCTTAACGATAGGAGTTTTCCAGTGAGTAATAAAGACAACGATCACGATCGAAGACAGAAATATACCTGCACAACATCCCGATAAGACGATGACAACCCGTTTTTCTTCTAAGGATAAATCTTTGTTTTGGTAGGGATCTTGACAAGAAATCCGGTCATTGTTGGATATCATTGGTAAGGGACATTTTCTACAAGACGAATTCCCTATGGTATATTTATAATAACCCTTTCGACAGGTAGAGCAAAACCAACCTTTAAACTGACTGAAGTTCATATTTGTGTAGATTCCGAATCGATTCTCATATCCTTTAGCACAGCTCTTTTTACCAGGGCATTTCAAGTCTGTTTGTTTCCATGAAGTATTGTCTAAGGGCCATTCATACATGCGTGTTCTTACTTGATTCATTGTAACCATTGTACTGGTATACCCTTCAAAGAGACCACGATTAGCATTGAGAAAATTTTGCCACAAATAATGCACGTAACATTCGTGCGATATCCCTATCCTATTTTTCTGAATGGCATAATAAAACTCTGTCAGTATACCAATAATGTCTAACTTAATGTCGTATTCATCAGAATATGGTACGCCAGGATTTAAAGATGTCAGCAACAGTCGATGATGATCGATAGTAAATAGGCCAGGTAATTGTGGATATTTGCCGAAGCTTTGTTGTACAAGCTTATTTAAAGGATCTCCTGGATAATTGATCCAGGTGCGATGGTTAAAGCTTTTTGGTGCAACTATTCCAGAGTATTCGATTTCCTTTAACAGGTCGTAAGCTCTCTGGTTATAACCGAGTATGATAACCAGGGATTCTTGGACTAAGAAAGAATCCACCAGCTCTTTCGGTGGTAGGATACCAGTATCGTTTATTAAGTTCACACAGAAATTATCCAAGTTGGAAAGATATTCAAAGAGTCTTTCAGAAAGGATTTGTAATTCTTGTGATTCTCCGTTGATATTTTCGTGCACGTTCAAGATGGTTACATATTTGGCAACCTTTAATGTTTCCACGAAAGTGGCGATTGTGGAGAATCCGAAATCCGGTGATTGAGGATAAAAGTATAAATTACTGACCGAGTTGATTTGACTTTTGTTTGAGTAAGAGCGGACTTTGATATTGAAGGAGGATGTGATAGTCACCAACATTTGTGTCAATTCATCGGGGAGATATGATAAAATGATACTTCGTCCATTCTGCCATACGTATGTCTTATCATAGACTCTATTTGCACATTTTTCGTATTTCCATGGGAAATAGTTCGTGTTATTATCAAGTAACAAGTCAGTCATTAGATGAAGTAAATTCTGTCGACTTTTACAAATAGTGAATTCTGTATAAAAGTTGACTGGAACTTGATATTTAGCAACCTCTTGGAACAATTCGGTCATTGTTTTGTTAATCCATTGCGATACGTTTCGTGAAATCTGTTCTTTGTTCGATTCAACAGCGATGTCCCCAGATGACGTATTGAGTGGACAATGCCAAAAGATACCAATAATTTGAATCTCATTGTGCTCCTGGCTCATAAAAGACGGAACGCCCACCAAAACGAGACTAATGGTTAGTAACCAATACGCTAACATTTCCACAAATTGTCGCTCACTCTTTAATAGAAATTCAACCAGGTGACAAAAGTTTTTTATGTGTTATTAAAACGAATTCAAAAATTCCGATGGAAATTATATTAATTTTCCAAAAAAACTAAAATAAAATTGAGCCCTTTATGTAAACGTATATTGTGTCTCAAATTACATTTAAAAAATTTAGTATCCTGCCCTTTATATATAAATTTTTTGATTGATAAAATCTTCCCGAACCCAAAATAATCCCTTTTTCACCTACCCACTATCACGACAGTATCAGAAACATATCAAATAAAAAGGCAGGTGCATGTAGATAATTATACATTGTAATTTTTTCATTTATCGATCTTAACATTACTGGTTGATCCTATAATTCCAAGCCAGGGCAAATTCTAAAAGCTGTTTAATCTGCTTATTTAGTGGCTTTAAGGGTTCTTAGAAAAACTGCAAATGCATATTTTTATTCTAAAGTAAATTTCATTCAAGCTTTTTTTATAAGAAGGGTGTTTTTCCAATTCATCATGAATATTCTTAACTTTTTATAAAAAATCATCCTGAAATATTCTTACAGCATTATTGCTGGGGAATTATTGGCAATTTAAATGTAAAATACTCTGAAAAGTGGGATTCTTAGGTTCAGTTGCCGAATTCCATGATGGTGGTATTCTTACAATATTTTAATTTTTTGGCCAATTTCATCATAAATATTCAGTTCTTATAAAGTATATCTTTATAAGAAAAAAAAGCGTGTAATCTCATCAATCAATATCGCTTAGTTAAAAATTAGTTTAAGCGAATTTTGTTCCTAGAATTTTCGGAATAGAAATTAATTTAACGGGCTTATAACCAGATTAAAACCAACTAATCGAGACGACTGATTAATAAATTAGAAGGTTGAGATTGCTCAATTTCTCCGAAAATTGTTCACACTTTTAATTTTCTGTTTTATGAAATTCAATAATCTATCTACAGCATAAATTAATATAACGAAAAATTAAAAATTCACATCTCTGTTTGAGGAAAACTATAGTCAAAATGAACAGGGCGGAAGAAAATAAATTTTCTACTTCCAGACACATTTCTACAACTACATAGAGAAATTATAAAAAAGGGAAAAGTTACTCCCAGTAACTGTAATTTTATTTCTATGCACAAGAAAGGGCTCATTACGTAAGAAAATTTTTAAGGCAACCAAGAACACACAGTAATAACCAACCGTTGTTATCCATTCATTCCCATGCTTTAGAATAAACAACTGTCAAATAGACCTTTTCATAAATTACGTCACGAATATCACTTGCCTCATATTCAAACAATTACCATGGTGATTATGTCCCTTGAGACATTAAATGATTTTTTTATGAATAGAAAGTAGTTCTGATAAAATCCACTGGCGGAATTAATCACCATGGCAATAATTTCAAAACGAGGCAGGTCATGTTCGTAACGTAATTTATGAAAAGATCTATCGACCTAGCTCGCCCATTAAGTTTCTTCAACATTTATTTAATATTGATCTTATGAACGTTAGACAGATACTTTTCTTACTTTTTTAACATCTTTTGGGTTTTGTGTCTGTATCACTGCCTCACTGAAAGTAAATGACATCGAATTTACTCGGGTCCGATAAAACTCGGAATAGAAATTACCTGTAAATGGATAGCTTCGTTAACGTGAACTTTTTTTTTTTTTTTTTTTTTTTCTTTATTGAAACAAAAACACGTGTACACTACGAACATATATTACAAAACATTACTTAAACATAAACTATAGTCCCTCCCCCCGCTAGGAACTAACGTTATATCGCCAGAGGTACTAGACTATGTAAAAAATAAATAAATAACGTGAACTTGCAGGATGGTGAAGGTTTCCTCAAAATTGTCATCAAATCATACGTTCAATATACGTTGAGCATTTTATTTTATCAACCAGGTCCAATTCTGAAAATCTTGAAATCTTCCATTCATGTGATTTACTTATAAATCAAAATGTGGGATATATCACCAACCAACCAAGTACCGTGAGGATCATTAAACATACTGGTTTCAGAGTCTGAACCAATAGGATACAAGTATTTAAGAGCTAATATTATAGCTTGCTCCACACAAGAGTCTATTTCTGGAAACAAGATGGCGTGCTGTTTTTTTACGAAGTGGTCTTAGGATTCAGCATCAAGATTCGAATCCACAGCTATTTCATCATCTATTCAGCCCATAGATAGCCAAGCCTGCTTGTCGTTAAATCAATGGAAACAATCGGAAGCAAGCACCGCATTACTGGTCCATCCATGTAAAATATATCATCCATATCTACCGTAACTTTCATCAGCCCCAGATCGAATCTCATATCTCTCTAGATATTATACACAACAAACAGAATAGATAGAATTGCCAGCACTGCAATAATAGATAGTATGAAACACCATGTGGTTAATGCTTTACGATCACATCGCACTTCTACTGTCTCGCCGTTTGCTTTACCAATGATCTTCACCGTAACCTGAATAAGGCGAAAGACAATATTTTAGTTTAATGAGTAAAATTGCAACACAGATTTAAGGCTTGGGTTTTTTTGCGCTGGTGCAATGCAACATGCTCCATCCCACCAACCTGAAACGCTTTATCGTGTCTCCACTCCACACCAACGCGGAAAAAAACTTATCGTGTCCCCAAGCTTTTACTCTAATTTTATAATTTATAATGTTTGCTCAGTCTCAGCTGTTTTTAGTTTTGTTTTTAGGGTTTCAGTCTCAGGCCATTATAGAAAATGCTGGTACAAGACCCTCAAAGGGGATTTAAATAATTTGTATCCAAAAATATGTCACTTTCCAGGCCTGGCGGAAGCGGGGAGACTAAGGAGACTTCAGCCTCCCCACTTAAACGGTTGTTCCACCGGGCTTTCTCGGGCTAAAATTTCCAGGGCTATTTAGGCTATTCGCAAATTACACCGTTGCAAAGACTAGTAATAGACAATTTGAAGAATACTTACAGCATCACTTTTTGATTTGGCAGGTACTACATCTTGATATTTCGGTGGAGCATCAATCAGAAACAAGTTTACCAGACTCTTATATTCTGGTGGTGGTGAAGGAGTTGCCGTTTGTTCTTTATTGCCAGTATCTAGCTCGTCATCATTCTCCACGTAACCTAGGTTCACAGTAACGTAAGGTAGATTCTGTACTGGCAAATTTGTCCTCAGTTGTTCTTGGTTATCCTCAATTGATGTGTCGCTGGAATTAAAAGTCCTAATAGAATCTGTAGTTACTGATGGGTTTTGCAAACGCATTGATTCGCATAAACATTCATGCAATTGAATTTCATTGTCATTATTTAAACTTATACTTTGAAAAATCTCATGTGCATTTATTGAAGCACTTGATGATGCCATATCACCATACATCCTTTCCTGTACTTTTCTACTACGACGAGAATTATCTGAAGTTGGTGATTGATCGTCTGTTCTACATTTTACCGTAAGACATCGACGATATGCAGTTTCTGAGGTTTCACAGTCTCCTGTAGGGCATGTGCAGCTCTTGGTTAATTCAGTGACCTCTGGCATCACATCAATACCACTGTGTCCTCTCAAAGCTTCGATATTCATTGTTGATTCCTGGTTATCTTCTGTACCCAGAGCTGGCCCCTCCATCTTTAGTTTACTTTGACTGTTAACGGTACGCGGTAGATATTTAACGGAAAAAGCAATTTAAAAAGATACTTATAAAAAGGATGTTTAATAAGTAGATTAAGCTTAAATCGTTTCAAAGTTGAATACAGCGACGGGTATCCAAATTTCTCTCTTTCCTTAGAGTCAGCATGTACAAGATACAAGTGTATATAATTTTTTCTTTCCTTCCTTCTTTCCTATTTCCTTTTAAATGTTAATTATTGGATTTTTGATCCTATCAATTTGACAGTGTCAATAAAATCAAATCGCAATGAATCAGCTCCGTATGCGGTAAATAATGATTGTTGCTCTTTCTCGAGATTAAATATCAAAACATCTAAACCTACCAACGAATGAATGAATGAATGAATGAATGTATTATTCTTTCAATAGTGCATCATCAACAACAGTCAGCCAACGCGTATAAAGTATCACTGATTTTTATTTCAAATCCTTCATGCTGACGATGGATAAAATTTTTAGATTTCCTTCTTTGTTTGTTTATTTGTTTCTTTGAAAATCATACTTGTATATTCACATTCCACGATCTTTTTATCATTATTGATTATTATTTTTTTAGATTCCGCTTTTATACCTAGTAAAGCATATATGAGATTGCAGTAATATGTAAATGTCAGCTTTTTTCGGTAGAGTAATTTTCAACAATTGTCACATAGGATGCCAAGGTTGGAAGAGCGCAGAGTTGTTTTATTCATATCTCCTAAAATAGAGATCTACTCTCCCCTTCCTTTGAATCCGTTAATTCGGGAATACCTCTAAGTCCATCTCTGTCATTTGTTTCAGTTTTAAACAATGTTGTTTGAAACACACTGAACATTTCAAATCTCATCCTATTTTTATCACGAAGACAATTGTGACATTTATCCAAAATAATCACATATAATGATAGATTGATTATGTAAAATAGTAAAGGCTTAGGGGAGGTATTTAACAATGACTTTTTATAAGAAACTTTGAAACTGGAGGCTAGTCTAGTTTATAGCATACTCAGACAATTAACCACAAGATCGTGCATGCTCTTTTTTGTGAGAACCATTTAACATTTGTTAGGGCTGAGCGCTCACCTGTTCTTATTTTTAGCACTTAGAGCCTCAAATTATTCTTATCTTGTTCTTATCTTTGGGTGAAAGCGAGGTATGTTATTCTTTTAAATCCATTTTCACTACATTTCATACATTAGCTTTTCTCAAGATTTAATCATTCCAGGCTCAGGAGTGTTCTCATTTTTGGTATTTTTAGGCCTTACTGTTCTTAAAAAATTGTTTTTATAAAAGAGAAAGAGTGTACAGCTATATTCTAGCTTCCATCAGCGAAACCTTTTAATGAACTAATCATCTCGAGCTATCGATTACCGCACACAACGTTGTTTCGATGTTTATCTAATGTTCACAACGTCTATAAAACGTTAGGTGAACGTTGAAACAACGTTGTGTCAGCTGGGATTGATTACCGCACACAATGTGGTCGGATTCATTTTCGACACTACAGACAACTTGCATCATCCCCTCTCAAAACTTAAATATCAGCTTTTCTGAATATACGAATGTTTTTCAATCTACATCAAAACAGACTAAACTAAGCAAGGCCGTTTACCGTTTAGTTATAATTGAAAACAACTGTTATTTAGGCACAGTTGAGTCTCTTTGATTCAAAGCTCTATTACACAAATGTCTCCTTAACTCTGAACAGGTTTTCTTGTCCCTTCAGTTAACAATGCCTTATAAACCTTACTCCATAGACCTCCATAAGTCGAAATTTCCTTGACCTGAAAAAAGTTGCATTCTCCGTGTGTGTTCGAGTTATGGAGACTCCATTGTATTACTTTGCAACCCTTTTTGATTAGAAAGTGCTTATAAGAAAAGTGTTTTAACATCATACATATATGTAATTCATGCAATGGAGCTATCTATAGCATCATGACATAAAACAAAAAATTAAAGAAACATTTGAATGACCTTTTCTTACGTAATATTGTTCATCTGTATGTAAGCTTCTATGCTTTGTGTGTGTGTTTGTTTGTAGTGGATCAGCTTTCAGATTATTCTTTTCTTCTTGATTTGTGTGTCCCACTCTGTATGCGAACTGCCACAAACAAGGATTGATCCACACAGATTAACATGTTTGCCCATGCAGGATATTGCTGCTAAAATGGAACGAGAGAAATGAATACACGTTTTTTTTATATAAGGAACACGTTTATAAGGAACTCGAGGCTGAAAATGGTCCAAAAAATAAGGAATTGTTTAGGAACTGCTCAGGCTGAGAATAAGAAAACAAGTTTTAAGGAACAGTAAGAGATGGTTATCCAAACTTAGCAGCTATGTAAATAAAGAACTCGATAAGGAACTTTGAGGCTTAAATTTCTTTGGAAAAATAAGGAACTCCAGGCTCAGAGCAAAGTTAAGGTTCCTTATAAAAAAAAGACGTGTAGAATGAAATACAGATACTTTAACATAAAGTTTTAAAATGAACGAATTGACCTTCGATTCGTGGAGTTTGTTTTGCCAGCCCTGAAATCTACAGTGGCCCCTGACGCAATTGATATAATGAGCATGTACACGTTTTTTCTTTTATTAGAACCCAGTTTATAAGAACATTGAGGCTGAAATTCGTCGAAAAATTAAGAACATCGTAAGAACATGCCCAGCCTCAGTTTGAAAAAAAATGACAAGAAACGACAATTTTTTCCTCTTTTCAAGTAGTTTTAAACAAACTTAGGAATGGATTTTCTAAATCGAGAGTCAAATATTGTCCAAATTTTACCAATTTTAAGTGCTCTTTATTTTGCATGATATTGTCGATTTAGAGTAGTCTGAAAATTTAAGAACGCATCTAAGAACATTTCAGGCTGAAAATTGCTAAAAAAATAAGCACATCCAGGCTCAGCCAAATTTTAGGTGTTCTAATAAAAAAAAACGTGTATACAGTGTGTAGAGACCACGCCACTTATGAACTACGCTGTAAAACTGTAGTTCAATTGGAGCCTAGTGAAACAGCATGTTGCACGCCCGGGAGGGGGGGGGGGGAATTGGTGCTGGGTATGTGTTGGTAAGGTTCGGTTTTACATCTTCCAAAGTCTCTCAAAGGGCTGCAAAAATCAGAAAGTCCTAAATTAGTCTCTCTAAAGGTTTGGGTTTTCACAAACTCGAGTCAAAATGAAAATCTTTCGAAAGTATTGGAGAATTCTTTTGAAAATCAAGGAAACTTTTGTGAAAATGTCTCTCTAAGGGCCACTTTTTAAGCAATTTTTTCTCTCTGAGGGTCACCTTTTCAGCAAAAATCAACCCCTCTAAGAGTCGGTTTTCGGAGGTCCCACCCGCACGTACCTTTCATCCACCAACCCTAGTATTACACGTCACCGCTTGTACGAATGATTTTTTTTTTAAACAAATAACACCCCTGCCTCGTATACTAAGTCCAAAAAGACTATGACACGACAAACTTTAAAACTATGAGTAGTTTATTGCACAATAAGCACGATGCGCTATCAAATTTTTGTCTTCGTTTAAAAATGGAAAGGTCCCGGTCTATACGGAATAGATACAAGATGCATATTCTATTTATTTTGAAAAGTTTCAGTTTTGCTTGATAAATTGAACTTTCATTTTCGTCTGTTTGTTTCAGTAATACTGTGTCATCATTAGTCAGCACAAATTCGTAAAAGTGACAAAAGAAAATTACGCAAACAATTTTATCACACTTCCTACGAACGCCTCTTGCGTTTATGACGTTTCGTTCTTTTTTTGGTTAGTGGTTGAGGGGAAAGTACTATAAGTTACTGAATGAATGATATTTTTTTATAAGAGCAAACTATATAAGAACACAGACTTCGATGGTCGAAATTTTAAGAACACATTAAGAACATGTTAAGGCTTTATGGACTCAAAGATACTTAATTTCTTAGGGAATCGCACAAAAAAACTAAAAAGAAAATGGTGAAATCAAGAATACTTTAAGAACGTTAAGAACACCCGAAGTCTTCAAAATCTTTGGATGTTCTTAAAAATAATGTGAATCCATTCCTGTATTCAATGATTTTGTAACAAATTTTTTAACTTTTTGCCACTTGAAAGGGAAGATGATAAAAATTGACCGTCAGTCGAACATGGTTTTTTTTCTTATCTACGATTTTGTGTTTCCGGGGGTTTTGTTGTTTCGAATTGATTAACTAACAGTTAGGTAGGGTCAGGGTTGCCAGTAACGGCTTGTCACTGTGCCGGGTGCATACTCGGCGCCTTGGGCCCCGCAGGGTTGCTAGTAACGGCTCGAATTTCAGTCAGGTTAAAAAAGGGGCAATTTTACCCATATTATAATAACATTACCCCCGTCTTTTTAGTGATTCTATAAGTATTTACAAATTTTGTGTTCTGCTGTGCGAGTGTGGCTCAACGGATAGCGCACTGGGTTTCTGAACAGAGATTCTTTCATTTGGTGGGTTCGAATCCCGGTCGGGTCTTGAAATAGGTATCAAATTCATAGAAAAGTTAGTAGAAATCAGAAAACAAGTCTCAGAAAGTCAGAAAATAGAAAAGGAGATAGAGAGATAGGAAGTAGAAAAACAGAAAGATGATGTTCGATTGACGGTCAATTTCTATCACCTTCCACTTGAAAGTAAGTCCTAGACGATTCTATCGTCCATTAAAGAGTGTTGGTAAACGTGGGAAAATATATATACGAGGAGTTTATAGCACCCAGAGTAGTTAACGAGGAGTTTATAGCCACCAGAGCGGTTTACGAATAAAATAGCGGCGGTAGAGTTTGGAACAAACGTAAATACCTCCACCACTGCTTACTACGCCCCGAACTAAACTCAATTTCAAATTTATCCCGCCTCCTAACAACTGTTTAAACGCAAGGAATTAGTCTTAATAAGGATCGTAAAATTCACAAAATTTTCCTATTTTTCCTCCTTTATACTCCTGCTAAGAGTCGGAGGGCCGAAAGACAGGCAGCACATACCCGTCAGCTCTTTTTTTATAAGAAACAGTTAGTTTTTGCCGAGGGTTTGTTGTTTTTTTTCTTTTGGCACTTTTGAGCCTCAAATTGTTTTCATTAGCATGTTCTTATTTTTATAGCAAATGAGGTTGTTGTTTTTTCTTTGTACCCGATTTTTATTTCTTTGATCTGAATTGTTTAGAATTCAGCAATTTCAGGTTCAGCATTGTTCTTAAACTGTTCTTATTTATTTGATAATTTTACAGAAGATCTCAGAAATAGATCTCTACAAAAGTCTGTAGCTGAATAAAAGAAGGTTTGTGAAATTAGTACAGTGGAGTCCATATCAAGAATCCTCACGGGAAAGTCAAATTTGTTCGAGTTAAGGAAATTTCGAGTTACGGAGACTACTTTATAACTCTGAAATAGTGAAAACTCTGATTACGTAAGTTTCGATTGAACCAAATACAGTTTACTCCACGTAGATTGACACGAAAGAAATCATTATGACACACATTCTACCGTTCGAAAAACACTTGCAACACGTACACGCAAACAATTTACTCAGCAATGACAGGTGTATAAAGATTTTAGAACGGTCCAAATATTTGATGCTTTTCGTGTACACAAATACTTTTTTTCAACAACGATGGTGGCTGGTCTAATACCTTAAAAGCAAAATTTCAAATTACGACGATAAAGATCTCCAACGTTTCGAAACATATCAAATAATATTGTTTTTTATCATCAAGACTTCGCAGGTAGAATAACGGACACGAAATCATATGGTAGTACTGCGCCTTTGAATCAAACTAAAACACAACGCGACGCTGCGACAGATCAACCAAAAATGGGTTTTTCTAAGATCCTTTTGTTGGTCAGCTTATTAAGCCTGGGAAACCTACCAGAGACAGGTGGTTTAAGTCAAGAGGAACAGTTATGTAAATATTCCTTTCCCAACGAACCTGGCAAAGCTTATGTATGCATGGGCGTACGTGGATTAGCCAATCACGTTCCAGCAGGTGCCGTCCTTATTTTCGCCCTGGATTATTGGTTTGGTATTGATCCTAAACCCTGGGATTTGGTGAAAAAAGATGTGGAAAAACTGATTGATGAGAAATTTGACGCGTATACGATCAAATCGATGAACCAATGGCATCAATCAATGTCGAATCGAGTCCAATCGTGTAAACGAAAAATCAACCCTACTATTCGTTTTTCATGCTACAAGAATCTGCAAGAAGATTTATCAGGTTATGAACCTCTGTTTCGTGGTACCACTACTAAAGAGATTGCAATGTCTATTAAATATTACGATATCTTTGTGACAACTTATATGTCTGTGTCACACGTGCTTCGTAACATGTCCAGTCCAACAATGCAAGCGTCCATCGACCGTGATATCAAATTCAAAGCTAAAAAGTTTGCTACTTATTTGACCAGAGCTGTTAAAACCACCAAAGGATATAGCTGCCGTTATATCAAAGTCAAATTAGAAGAAAGTTACGTGTTGTGGAAAGAAGATCGTTTAGTTTGGCCTAAAGATGAAGATATCCCGAAATATCTGGATTCAAGAATCGAAGACGTCCGAAAGGAACTGACAAACAGTTCTCACAAATGCCGTTACTACGACACAACCAATTCATACATCTCCAAAGTTATTGATATCAGAGACGGTAGCGAGTATCCAGGGGGTGGCTTCCAGTATAAATACTGTCGCAATAGTCTTGCGATTGCTGATATGGTCCCCCTGACGTTCGCTTATTGGAAACCTTTCATGAAGATGTGTGGTGATTCTGATGATAAGAAATGGATCCATAAAATCGAAGCTCGATTGGAACTCTTGAAGCACATGTGATTGTAAGCGTGGTGAAGAGCAAGAGAAAATATTCAAAATTGGTTATAAATTTCGGAAAGTTTTTATCTAAAGTCGACGCTCTCTAATTCAACATTCTACTAACGATTTATTATTTAATAATATTGAAAGAAACTATCTACAATTCGATACGGTCCATTCTTCGAAAAAAATCCCCCTTGAAATCGAATCAGAGAGCACCAAATATATCATGAATTTCAATTTTTATAATATTTATACTGTACGAATATTTGTTGTTTGAAAAATATCCGATGAATTCGATGACATTCATGATAAACCTACCTACCGTCTTACCTTTACGAAAAACCCAAGTACACCTTTGTCTCGCAGCCTCGGTGAAACTTTTTCCTACAGCAGGGATGAAAAGTTCGATTGAAATCTCAATAGGGATAAAAATTCTATTGTTCCAAGGTTAAAAGATCCAGTGGGGATGGTTTCGGAGTACAATTTCAAAACAATGAATTTCAAATCGAGATGGAATCAAAGTCAATTTCTCAATGGGACTAAAATTCTAGGGTATTTTTTCCCACCGGGGACGAATGTCTGCCAAATTTTCCAGTGGGGCTGGGGCCCCAGCGGGTCTGTGATACAGTGCTGTCCAAGTACATGTTAAAGTTTTTTGTTTTGGGCAAAAATAATTTGAGGTAAAGTGAGACCAAATTCCTCAATGAGAATTTTCCCTGTCAATTTTATCAGATTATTTAGATTATTAAGCTCTTCTCTGATTAATTCTTAGCATGACTCCCTTGATAAACCGTCACCCTTAAAAAAATTTCCTGTCTTGTCGTTAGTTTCACTGACAATTCTCGGATTACTGGAGTGCGTGTATTCGTACAGCACTAGAGGACCACGTTTTATTACTGTAAAATATACACTGATGGAAGGGTAATTTGAAGGCAAAATTTCCATTTGTTTTGGAAAAATGAAACAATATAGTATACAAGAGTGGGGAGTGAACTGGAATGAACTATTAAGTGAACAGTTATTCATACGAACACCCAAGTTTACTTATTAACCTTTCCTCCGTACATTTTCCTGAACAGCCATGTAGTATTTAATTTTTGAGAGCATTTTTCAAAGTTCATTATTTTGCCGATTCCCCGTTTACTCAATTTTGAGGTTTTTGTCCTTTTTGGTATCCTAATTTATTTTACAGGCTTCACATAAAGTCTTCTGATTTGGCCAATGAGCCATTCCATTTTATATCCGTACATGGGGAGGGTAGACAAACATTTCCAGGGGGTAATTCGAGAAGGTTTTTGAGGTGCTCTAAAGAGTTTTTTCTTTACTTTTCCAGAGGGTACAAAACATTTATTCTAAAATTTCAATTCGTCGTCCAAAATCCATCACAAATCTCAATATTTTCTGTGCATAACAGTTTAACTTTCTCTGAAATTCACCTGTGAGGACAAACTATAAGAAATTTATTGCGAATCTCTCAATTACATTACTAATTCAAAAAAAACGAACATGGAGGTGGATGGAATTTAATCGATTCTTAACTGTATAAAGAATTTGTATGGTATGTGTTTTACGCTTTCTTTCACTTAATCTTCTCTACCTTTCTTACTTATAATTTGAGTGGTATAACCCTCATTCAAGATCCTGGATGGTTCCCATGGTAATTTCTGAATGAATCTATTGTAGGCTGTAAGCAACCCCTCCGATATGTTTTGATCTATTGGATGCTAATCGTGTATAAAATTTCCGTCCAAGAGTTACCCCAAACTTGGGGTAACCTGTTTCAATTTTCTTAAAAAGGTTAAGAAACCCAATGCCAATGCCCGGGGGGGGGCACTCGATTTCGAAACGACGGATTATGCCGCGTAAAATCTGCTTTTGAAAATCGTACCCTTACAGTGCAGTTAAATATGACTGAAAAGGTACCCTTTCAGTGCATTTTGTCTTCATTTACCCAACCCTTATAGTGCACTATATTTCTCAGCTGTAAATCTGCGTGAAAGAAGAAGCTTGGGAAATTTTCTGTTTCAAAGAAAAACTGAGAAAATTATTCTTGTCAGCTGTAATTATCAGACAATAGAAACTTTTTCAAACAAACGCCCGAGAAGTAAAAACCTTTATTTTTAACAATTATTTTGAATTTGTTTTAAAATTCGACCCTTGCAGTGATATCTCACAGAAACACACCCTTACAGTGCATTTTGGGATGCTGAAAAACCCCACCCTTAAGCGCGGCACATGACGTAGGCCAGATCATACGAGTGCCCCCTGGGATCCAATGATCATATCAATCTCTAACCATTCAAACTTTAATTTATTTCAAATTTAATGAAATCAAAAGATCTCTCATATAAAACTTACTAATCAAGTTTCTAAAACTCAAAAACACAAAAACGGGGATAGCTCTCGGACGGGAATAGTATACACGTTCCGCGTCCCCTTTATCAAAACATATCAGAGGCGATACATGCAGCTTTGATCTGTCGTCACAATGTAATGTTCATACAATGGGATACTTACTGTACTAAAATCAAGCTAGACGATATTATCGTCTGTCGCAGAGATAGTATACGCTTCGGTTGATTTTTCCCTTTTACCCTGACACTTACACTCATAATAGCCAATTGTTTGAAGCTAAAACCCTTATTGTCTAAATCTCATTACCCCGGGTCTTTTATCGCCTTCATAATGGGAGACGTGAATCGAAAGATGGGCTCCTTTGATTCCTCAGTAAAAATCTTTCTCGCCCCTCTCCACCTGTCTTATTATGGTTTCAAGTAACCCTTATAAGTGGAAAAACATGTTGGAACAATTCTACCCCAAAATTTACCATGGGAGAATTTTGAAGAAACGCTAACTCTACACCAGTAAACTCGCTTCAACAGCAGAACTCATTCCTGGATTTTCCTCCGGAACTTATTCCTTAGATAGTTAGTCTTAGACAAAAGATGAAATCAAGCCATCTGACCAAGCGGTATCAATTATTCCCTCTAGCGGCTCGGTTCTGTAAGTCACGTGGAGATTGTCGCACAAACTTACGTCACCATCAAAGACGTTAGTAGTTTTAAAGTGATTTCGTGATTCGATTAGACGTTAAAGAAGAAAGAAAGAATATTAAAATAAAATATTTGGAATCAATAGTAACAGCTTATTCAGGTGTGTAAATCTCTCATGTTTGGACTATCGCAAGCCATTCCATCCATACGAAGGAGAAAATATTTTCCTTTAAAGGATGTGCGACGGTAGAAGCCCTGGTAGATCTCCTCCATATTTAAAAAATGACATCAAAGTGAAATATCATGTTACTTCAGTTCAAATCTTATTCACCATCGCGTTTTCTACCAGTCAAAGATGGCAACATCTTTAACATTTCTACTTTGCGCTTTAATAGCTTTAAGTTATTTACAACAAGCTGATGGTTTAAGCTCGGAAGAAGAGCTTTGCAAATGGCAATACCCTGACAGTGAAGTACAAAAATATGTTTGTATGGGAATCAGAGGTTTGGCGTCGCATACACCATTTGACCAAGTAGTGCTTTTCGCAATGGACTACTATTATGGCATCGATCCTACACCTTTTGATATCATAAAAGACCAAGTGGAACGTCTTATTGATACCAAGATGGAGGAATACACAGTCAAACAAATGAAACGGTGGCATAGATCCATGTCAGCTCGTGTCCAGTCCTGTAGACGGAAGATCGATAAGAATATTCAATTGTTCTGCTACAAGAATTTGTTAGAAGATTTATCAGGATACGAAGCTCAGTTCAGAGGTCAAAACACCAACGAGGTTGCAATGTCTATCAAATATTATGATGTCTATGTCACCACTTATCTGTCAGTGTCCTACATGTTACGTAACATCTCTGGACCAGCACAACAAGGAAGTATTGACCGAGATCTCAAATTCAAAGCTGGTATTTTTGCTCGGTATTTGGAAAGAGCCGTGGACATCACTAAAGGATATACCTGTCGTTACATCAAAGTCAAGCTTGTAGAAGATTACATCTTTGTGAAAACAGAACGCTTGGTTTGGCCTGATGATCGAGAGATTTACAAATACATGAATTCCAGCCTTGATTTTGTGGATATCCGTGAAGAATTACTGTCAAACAAGAGCAAGTGTGGCTTTTTCGACCATCGCAACAAATACATATCCACTGTTATCGATGTCCGTGATAACACAGTGTATCCTGGTGGTGATTTCTCGGACAGATATTGTCGCACAGATCTCGCAATACCTGGATTGGTCCCACTCTCCTTTGTCTACTGGCGCGTTTTCATGAAGAAATGTGGAGCGGCCGACGACAAGGAATGGATTCGAAGGATTGGAAATCGCGTACAAGTCCTCAAAGAAATGGCTGCTACAGATCTATCTAAACGGACATTTTAAGAATTCTTAGTAGAGAAAGTTATGTATTTTCTAATTTCTAAGATGACAATGTTTGAAATATTGAAATTACATTCATTATGACTCCTTTTCTTTGGTCTTCCAAAAGATTCTCCCACAAAGGTATAAGGTCCCTGAAAAGTCTCTTGGGTTCTTTTCCAGAAGGGGCTGGCTGCACTCAAGATGACTATAAACCGGTCAAAGGGTAATTTTTCAGGCTTTTCAGAGTGCACTACAGGGCCGAAAAAGAGAAGATTCTTTTCAGTTCTTTCTTGTGCAAATAAAAGTCACAGTGTAGATATAGAATGCATCGACATGTTCTCCGGTTAGCACAAGTGTTGTACAAACCTGAAAAAACACTTCTTTGTACGTTGCTGCAACTTTTTATGGTCGAGCATTCTTTTTTGAACTGAGATAAGTATAAGGTACTTTTAGAAAGATAAAACAACTGGAAAGAGTTCTTGAGTTCCCAAGTCAATTGAAATTTTTCAAAATGGAAATTCAATTGAATAGAAAATAGCATCTAACAGATACACGAATCCTACGCAATAACCTTATGGAACAAGCAAGCTTTTTCAACTCGGTAAAAACTTCGGAGTTCAAAGGCGCCCTATGTAATGAAAAATTGAGTAGAAAGCTATGACATAATAGTTACGGTTATTTCAAAAAATATGATTAAAGATATTCAATTTACGATATAGCAACAAGGCGCGCCTCTATGCTTGCAAAGAAAATCAAGGATTTCAACAATAGAATTTTTCAAAATTTACGACGAAAGAGTTGAAGTGTTTCTTTTGTTTAAAAATGCCGTGTAAGCAAATGGCAGAAGATAAAACGATCTTTCAGTATTGAAGAAAGCAATAACAAAATTTAGCCTCTCTAATATTCTATCCAATGTTGAAGAGATGTTGAAACGTGGTGGTTTTCACACTCTATTCAAAGAGATTATCACTTTCAAAACCACAAAACAGTAACGTCAATTTTATTGTAATTAATTCTTCTTGACCAAGATAAGCGCAGACATAACAATCCAATCTTTTAGCACTTACATTTCTAGGTAACTCATTGGCCCTTTTTACTGCGACCTTCACCTTAAGGTAAGAAATTTTAGCGGAATTTAATTTCGTGGTTCACAGCTCAAAATTCGGAAGTTTCGCGGAATTTAATTTCGCGATTCAGAGGATTTTTTTATGGCCTATTTTGCCCTACAATCAAGGACAAAATACTTGGCACAAAAGGGAAATTCACCGGGGTGTTTTGAAACCACAATCGATTTGTAAGTGCTCTAAAGTAGGTTCGAAGTATAGAGTTTTAACTCTGAGTTTTAACGAGTTCTAACACTTAAGACTTAGGACCTTAGGATGTGAGGATCCAAAAGTTCAAAAATGGTCCAGTAGGGCTTGAAATATAGCCTAGAAACCAATAAATCCCTCCCAGATCGAAATAATCGATGAAATCAAGTTGAGGGCCTAAAATTGACATTCTCGCTCGAACTTCAATTTTCGAAAAATGGTAAATTAGCCAAAAGTGCAAATATATTATGGCACGGATTGTAAAAAGACCTATTTTATAGGTGACTTTTTAAATCATGAGAATATTCGTGTTTTGTGGAATTTAATTTCCCGGATTTGTCGAAAAACCGCGAAATTAAATCCCGTGAAAATTTGTTCCGCAATAATTTGTTACAGCGAAAATTTGTTCCCATAAGGTATTACGCCAACCCTTACTACACCGGCCCAGATTAAGCCGCACGCTTCAAACGCATAAAAAGGGCGGCTTAAAAGGGTGATATGGTACACGTTTTTTATAAGAGCAAGCTATATAAGAACATAGGCCTTAGGCTTAGAAAAATGGACAAAAATGCTTACATAATGGTGAAAATAGGAACATGTTAAGAACATTTTTAGGCGTGAACTAAAAAATTTAAAACATCTGTAGGCTTTAAAAATGAATATTCATTGAAAACACGTGTGTAAAGTGATAGGGAAGATTCTCCACTTACTCTTTAGCCCTCTCTTTAGTTGCTTAATATCAAACAGATTAGTTTTCAAGAAATTCATGACGTAATGTTTTCTACGGAAAGACCCCGGTTTTTGCCAGAAGTGGCAAATTTTATACAGCTTTTGTCTAGCTTAAATTTGCCACTACTGTGGCTAAAACCGGGTTATTTCCTTAGAAAACATTACGTCATGAATATCATCAATTAAGAACCATTCTGGTTGTAGATTGAACCCACAACCCACGCACCGTGACCGAATGTTCGTAGTCCATCAGGTATTGAAAGACTAAGATACTTTTTCACTGGATTCGATTAAACTATTTTGAAACAGCGAATCCTTTCAAGCTATCAATTCATAGAAATGTTGTTCAATAATCAGGGTATTGGTACTCTGAGGGTGATTGTCCGAATTAGTCATATATATCAGATGATTTTTGTGAAATGTCTCTTTCTAAGGATAAAAAATTTGAACAACAGAGCCTTGACAAAATTTATTGATTCTTATTTAAAAAAACAGTGTAAGGGCTCAGAGGTACGGCTCACTTGTATCCAACTTTGCAGATATGTTGAAAAAGAATGCGGCTATTATATTTCGAATTTTCCCAACTTCTCGGATTTGTATACATTGTTAAACTTTAAGTTAATTTTTCTAATCCTTTGATTTTTGATCGAATCATAAAAACCAACATGACACTCAAACTTTAAAATGGAAATATGAATCATACATGAAAGTTGCGAAACTAGCGGGGCAGGGCATTTTTTGTCCCCGCCTACAATACTCAAAAGTATAATTTAGTATTATGTTGTTATCGGCACTATTACAAAGACGATCAAAACGTTATAATTTTTGGATACATGACACATAATTGTCATCAAATAGCATTGATAATTGCTACCAAAACATGAAGTAATTCTTTTAGTACTACCTTATCCTTCCCGACTGACCACAATGATCCAACAAGCATTAGCTTTCTTATTTTTTACAGATATGTTTGCGGCTTGCTGATAAGTTCTCTGTGATCTTTTACCAATTTGTGGTCTGTGAAAAAGATTGCGTCTCGTTGACAAGAAAGAGTATATTCTCACGGATGCTTGATAACTTATTGGATTATTTTTGGTTGGATATTATTTCAAACGAGGTAGTATAGTGTCTAGATTATCATTGGTTGGTTGGTTGGTTGGTTGCTGTGATAAGTGAAAACGATATCCTCTCCATTCACGACGTAATTTTTTCTTCGGAACCACCCAGTTTTAGTCAGTATTGGCAATGGACCTTATCGGAGTTTTTGATTTTTCTGAAACAGCGATGCATTGTGGGATTGTTTCGGGGGTATTACAATAGAATTCACTCGAGGAATTCCTAAGAGATTTTTATTGTAATACTCCCGAAACAATCCCACAATACATCGCTTTTTTAGAAGAATTTGAAGTTTGCTACTCACGGTAAAATAAACCAGGGTGCTTCCGTGGAAATTAGGATTTTCTCCAAATTGCTCAGTACACGGACAATTATTTAATAGATTGTGTTTATGGAGCTGGTAAGAACCTTGTCTTTAAAGATTTGGCTTGAATATATCATGTTTAGTGGCAAAAAAACTTTAAATTTCATTCTGATCCGAAAATGTATTCCCTGAAGTACCGGGTACGCCAAAAAGTATACAGGTTTGTCAATAGAATAACTATTTTTATTCAATTGAGGAAAACTGAACTTAATTTTGGCACAAAAACGATTCAGTCAATCAAAAGTTATATAAAAAAAACCGGAAATTTTGACCTACCCAAATGACGAAATTCATTAAAAGGAATCAAAAAAAATATTTAACTGTAAGCTCACAATATCTTGACAAAGCTGTATACTTTTTTGGGCACAAGGTATATTTTTCGTTAAGACAACCGGGGTGGGTGGATAATCAGTGTGCTTTTGCGGCCAAATCAAATTCTCAACTTCTCTTCTCTGCTGCTCAAAATCTCAGACACTCTCCTTCGTAGATGCTTTGGCAATTTTTGATTTTGCACAATTATCTTCATTTTTAGACATTTTCAGGCATCATTTTTTTTTAATCATAGCCGGTTTGATACAATTTTGCTAGTTTTAAGCCCTATTAACATATCTCTGAATTTAAAATTTGAGCTCTGAGAAGGATATTATCAATAAAGCTAAGGAAGAAGCAGATATACAGATCTGAGATGCAGAGTTTCAAGTCTTTCTTTCATATTTGAGAAGCAGAGTTTTAGATCTGAGAATGTGAGAAGCAAATCTCAAAAGCTGAGATGCAGGGGTGAAACTCTAAAAAGCCATTTGGCCGTAAAGGTACACTGATCGTGGATATAAAGGTTTTCACTACAACAACAAATCGAAATCATTTTTCGCTTGTTTATTTTCATTAGAGTCCTATACCTCTCAAAAACTATAACTATTTTGGCAGCTTTTCGCCTTAATAAAAACCAACTTTTTTCTACTTTATAAACGTGATAAAACGAGCTAGTAAAACGGGAATAGCCTTTAAATTTCCAGACAAGGGTTAAGCTACTACTTTGATGTGTCAAGGAAAGTTAGATTCATATCGTGCACAAATAAAAGCTATACCGTCAAAAAATCGATCCTGAAATGTTAATTTATTTGAGATATTTTACCATTATAATTATTTCTATGTGTGAAACTCTAGTCTCGAGACTCTCGCGAAATAAATGAAACTACTCATAAAAATCGCGCTGACCACGTTGATCGAATGTAAAATCACCAGATAAGGCGATGCTATCGTCCGTCAAGGGCTATTAACCCCGCTGCGTGGACTTGCCTGAATGATAGAAAGGTGCCCAGTGGTAAAACTTCAAATTAATTTGCTGGAGGACAGAATCAAGTAAAACAGGGCCAAATTGGAGGTTCTTGGATCATTCGTTGACCAAAAATGGTAAAAATCTGTAAAAAGTGGATTTTTGTCAAATTTTTGCATTTTTTTGACTTTTTGGCCTAAAATCTCGCTGGAAAGACTCACTTTTGATAGTTTTTTTGCTTGACAATGAAGCATAATCTATTTCCTAAGAGTTAGACCAAAAATGACGATTTCTAACTCAAACTGGGCATTACAGGAGGGGTTCGCTCTCCTACATAGCCCATGTCTGATATATACGACATTGACACTTAAAGGATTAAGCGCTAAAGTAGAAATAAACAACCAACTTAAAAAATGTACCACTAGAAGACCAAGAAACTACTAGATTTGATTTCGTAATTGCGGCAAACATCTTATAAGGTTTCACTTTTTCTTGTATATGGGAAATGTCTATGGGAAAATTGAAGATTAACTCCTCCGTGACTGTAATTCATATGTGTTCCCTGTTAGAACCCTCTCTGTCGTAAATAGCGGTAATTTTAGTATATGATATAAAGGGGAATGAAAAACACTCGTATTGCAATTTATGATATGGTACTTGAAAATACCTGTAAGACTTTCTTTCCCACAAGGTAATAGAACCACTAAGTGCTTCTAAAAACAGGATCATTCAACTCAAACTCAACAGTCGATTGTCATAAGAGGTTTTTAAGGGTTTTAACGTAACTGTGTGCAAGTGTAAAACTATTAACAGGTATCTGATAGTAGTAAAATGACTGCTTTTACTCTCTTATTAACCGTTAAGTAAATTCATTTTCTCACGCCCCCTTTTCTGCTGAGGTCATTCAGTCGAGTGGATAACCTGTGAAAATTTTAAGAATCTAATCCGGTCTGAAGCAGAGCCTTGGATTATATCGAACAACTCAACACAATACACTCCATAGGCGTATGAGGGGAACGACCTTGACTTTTTAATGACATCTTAGTTTCGAAAAATGAAAAAAAAAAAATCCCGAGGGTAGGCAGACCTTAACTATTTTTAAGTCTCTATCCTGCCTTTATGATTTAAGGGGACGAACAGACTTAGAATCACTGACAGAAAGGCATTCTGATTCTCCGATTCACGCTCAACGAAATTTGAGAAAAAAGTGGCTTAAAAAAGGCCACTTTCTTATCACTACATCATACTATAGGATGGATCTAAAGAAGTTTTCAGCTTTAGACTATACCCCACTGCACTACTGACGCAGTAGTTCTGTGCTTAACAGCTTGAGTCTCAACTGATATGGGATAAACTCAAGAAATACCTCACAAATGATACATTTATTTGATCTATGATGTTCTAACGGGAGATGACGAAATATCATAAATGATGTGAACAAAGAAACTCATTCATTCATTCAATCAGCTTGTATGTAACCAGATACCTAAGAGCGCAACTAACACATCACATAAGCCAATTTTCTTCTCCTGTTACTCCATCAGTGTAAATCTGTCAAACGTTGAACAGAAAATTCCTTAACAACAAAGCTATCCTATCTATCCTATATTCAAATTATAATTTGTTAATCTTTCGAAAATTTTCATCAAGCACGGATTTAGAGGGTGTTTTCACCAAACTTTGGAGAGTGAACACTACCAAATAAAGACACTCTGCACCTTGTTAGCATACATACTCATAAAAAGAACCTTATAGGATTGACGCTTTGACAGGACTGTTCGATTTCATTTGACTAATTCTGTGGTTGACACCGTTGATCACCCTCTGATGATTGAGAAGGAACATGGGTATTAATTTCAATTTGCGGGGGCGTCTCTCTTATTACTTTGCTCAATTTCACTGCTTTTCGTGCACGCGATCTAAATCGCCTATAATTACTACCTTATGCAACACAGTTCGGCTTTTTGGCTTTCTCTGCAGGAGCCAAATTATCAACTATACTACTATTGTTATCTAATATTCCGACGGCGGATTGGCGGCCGCCCACGCTAAAGCCAATGTCCTATCGGAGAAGAATGATAGCCTTTGATGTTCCGCATCCCCAGTCGGGTTTAACTATCCTTGCGCGTAAAGGAAAAAAATTCGGTTGGACCCGCCTATCCCCGAAAACGAGGGCTGGGTTACCAGACCTCCCACCGCAAAATCCTTGACGCAGTCTTGCAAAATTCCGTAATCTAAATCTTTCAGATGTTGAATATTTTCCCGACCTTCAGAGCTTTAGCGTGTTGGATGAAAATTTCACCATCTGGTGCCAGATAACTACTATTGTTACTTCAAATATGAACTTCAAATAAAGAAAGAAAGATATTTCTATATTTTAAGATGGCACCTTTACATTGTTTCTATTTTACGTTTCATATTCAGGAAATTGATTTTGTTCTGCCTTCATCCAAGATTTTTTTCCCGCTAGGCACGCTGAATCTGTCCTCACATGGCAAAATCCGACCTGCAAGGCTTACGGTATTGAATTAGATCTATCAACCATGGTCGGATAGCGTAAAATGACTAAAGTCATTGATTAAAGTTGCATTGACGTACTCGCAAAAACATATTTGAGCTCATTTAACCTAATAATACCAAACCATACACGTTTGGGTTGGCAATGACCTACCTCCTTTTTTGCAAACCCACCGAGGCGCCACTTTATGGATAAGTAACACTTCTAAGAAATACACCTGCAACGGAACTATGGGCGAAGCAAATTAATAGGAATAGGGCTCCAGGGGTCACACCTTATCTGATAAGGTCGGCTCGGAGCAATTCTATTTTCCATGTAACATTTCCTGAGCACATTGCATGGCCTGCTGTAAAGTTTTTACAGAGATGGAGCCAATTCAAAAGGTTTGACCCGAGAGGTTGATTTACATTCTCGTCACTTCAGAGCCTAGAATTGTTTATCTAATAAGGCTAGGAAGTTTAAAGAAGAAATCTCAATCTAACGCAGAAGAGAAGAGTGACTACATGCGACTGATCGTTGCTTCAGCTCTCCGATACATGTCTTGTCTGAATACGAGTGAAAAAAAAAATCAATAAAAATAAAAAGAAAAAGTATAGCCTGCCTGCCAGCAAATATGCGTAACATGAAACAAAAAAGAAAAACTGACTGGAGACTGCCTGAAACGGCACGAAACTCCGAGTATCGGATAAGTCTATCTCTATTCTTGACTGAGTGAAAACAAATACACTAACCTTTAGGGTTATCAGCACTTTAAAAACTGCTACAAAAATCACATCCTTGACTGTTTAAATTGTATTGTACCCTTTATCCCCTAGGCTGCTGGCATCCTCTAACGAATTCGTGCGATTCAGACTATTCATCCCCCTAAACAGGAAATCATCCCGGTCTGCCTCTCTGATATCCTACCGGTCTAAAGCGTCTGAGAAAACACACCCTCTTAGATTTTGTAATACGAACTACAACACGGCTTGAATTGGGAGTTTAGGAGACAGCGATGGAGGGAGGGTAATTTGACGTCTCAGACCTAGATCGAAGAATAATGCCCCCTTTAGGTCTATTAAATTAGAAGGGTGAAGTGCGGTGTGTGGGTTTGATTAGTTTCATGGGTGTGTTCATGGGTCGAAACCTTTTTGCGTGGATGAATGGGCCAATTTTGCTTACCTTAAGTTTGGGTTCGGTTCCTCCTGTTTAGTAACCTAAAGAACATTTTAACTGCAACCTCCGGCACGGGCGATTGGTTTTCGACCGAATTGGGCAAGCCGAGATGTGACCTCCGAATCGAACTGAAAGTCCAAAATTTTCTTACAATTTTTTGTGTATTTTCTTCCGAAAGTTTGAAAAAAGGAAGACTATGATGAACTGATAATTCTGATATTTTTTGTGACCCTACAGCACCTGACCCCGAGAATGTAGTAAACCCCGAGAATGTAGGTTTCTCATTTTCAAGCATTGTAGCCTTAACGATAGTTCAACTTCATAAAAAGTTGTTTCAGGGCATACTGTTACATATTACTTATTATTTCTAGACATGAAATTTTAACTTGAATTAATTTTTTCCAACGGAAATCTGAATCGAAGTTGATTGAATACTACCCGAATTGAGACATTTTTTAAAGAAATCCTCTCTAAATCGAAATCTATTGGAATTAAGTTACGATGATAGGGTATTTTCTTATTCCTAATGAACTAAGGAAATGGGGAAAATAGTCCATTTTAATATTTATTGTTCTAAGTTAGATATTTTGACGAAAATGTTTGACCTACCTTTTGGGGTTAGTTGACCTACAATTTGGGGGCCTTCATGACCTGACATGAAAAGTCTGTCAAATTATATAAAACTTGTTTCTTGTACTTTCATTACATGAAAGTACTACCTGAGAGATGATTAATGTTGACATTTTGAGCTTTTACGACGTGTCCCAGACCTACTGGGACCCAAGCCCAATCTGAAGTTTGGAACAATAGAATTTCCATCCCCATTGGGGCTTTAGTAGAAGTTTTTGTCCCGCTGTGGAAAAAAGTTCCACTGGGGCTGTGAGGCAGGGGTGTTGTTACATTATTTACATATTTTAACACAAAATTTTCAACCTACAAAATAAAAACAATTTTGATGTCTCTTCTTTTCGTCCTTTGTTTTACTTTTCCTCATTTGTAGCACAATAAAATTAATATCTTTGCTAAACTTTTGTCAGGGTATATTTATTAATCATAAATTTCACTTAGGGAACAATAATTTCCGATGAATACTAAAATTCCGCTCTCAACAACCAAATCTTTTCACCTACATTCTGGGGGTTAAAAAGCGAAAAAATTCAATTTTCAGAATAACAAAGTGCTCTGTAGAATATTGTTTTGGTACAAAATATTTCTAAAATTTGCTGTTATAATTAATCAAATTGAAAAAATATCAACATTTTACTATTACTAGATTTAAAGCCATAAAACCAAACCTACATTCTGGGGGTTATAACGAAAATAGGAGTCAACTTCAAGGACCAAAACAATTAGCCTATCTATCACAAGTAATGAAACTAACCCCTGGGAAAGGATTTTGGGAGTTCAAAATGTCGTTGAAAACATTCAATGTTTTCTAAAATGCAAATCTACATCTTTCAGGTCTGATTCAAAATTCACCTACATTCTCGGGGTCAGGTGCTGTATCTGAAACTCCTGAAAGTCTAAAAGGTACTTTTTGAGTAGTTCTCATATTTTTACAAGCAAGCAAAACAGAAATATATAGAATGTTAAAATATTAACCAACGCGAGATTAGAATTTAGACCCACACACACATTTATATGACCTTTTTCAAGAAAGGTAGAGAGGAAGGGTGTTAATCACCTACACCAATCAAGGGCAGCTCTTTCTCCCTGCAACCTTCAACACATATAGAAAGATAAGAAAAAGTGTTACTGATGTTTCATAATATTTCATATTCAAGGGCACTTTTCTTTTTTCTATAAAGTGAGATAAGAGAAACCAATCACTACCACTTGTGCTACTAATAAACCAAATGCAGCCAGTGAGTACTGATTGACCATTATGTAAAATTGATGAAAGATAAGAAGCTTATCATAATATGTATTTGAAAATTATTGGCTACATTGATACTGGCAAAGAGATCAAGAGACAGTGGAGGAAGTGTCTCACTGCCTACAACCAGTATAAAAATGGTAGCTAAGAGCAGGTACAGAGCAGAAAGATTTTGGAACGAAAACGTTGAACATGGTGATCCAAGTAAGTAATAAGTAAGTAAGTAATTTATTTGTCTTAATAAGCGAGACAAGTGACCACACTCATAGACATAAAGCTAAACTAAGGAGGTGGCCGTGGCTTAGTATTCGTGGATTTGTTACAACATGATTTTAGAGGTTTAGCTTAAAAGTTTTCGTTATATACTGAGCTCGGTAGGAAGTACTTGCTCAGAATGAGGTACTGATTTTTATGCCGAGACCTATTTGAACACACTCTACAACAGGCCTGCCCTACAATGACAACCAAGACAAGAAATGTAATATGGCAGAAATATCCCCACGTACTTGAGATCAGTACATCGTCCGGTACTATGTTAAACAGTACCATAGGTGCCGGGGGTTAAATGGGTAATTTCTTAGAAGTATTCAATCACTGAATTTGAATATTTTCTTTAATTTTTCATTTTCTAAAAATGATTCTTTGTACTGCGTTTTTCGTCAACCTAACGCTGTAGAATTTGAAAATCCCGCCTTTGACTCAATTAGCCATTGTAGTGTCAATAAACTTATTCGCTAATATCCGAATGCTTCCTAAAATAATTGCAGAGTTTTAAGACTAAGAATATCTCAGGTTTCAGCTCAGACGATCAATATGTCAAAACTAGACAGATCTGGAAATATTTTTTAAAGACTGTATCAATGGTTCTCTTCTTGCTCTATTTGTTATTTGATATTATTCAGTTTAAGGTAGGTTTACCTCGAGTAACGCCTCGTGTTCAATGCACAGGAAGGAAAAGGAAAATTTTTAATTTTATTTCAGAGGGATATCATTTTTTGTATTTGTGGAGAAAAAAAAATTGAAGATCACTGGGAGAAAACTCATTTTCAGGTATGTTCACTGGGGACAACTCCAGTGTATTGTTAGCGGAACTACTTTAAAATTAAAATTTATTTTTCTTTATTTTCACAGGAAAGAATATTTTCTTGTATTTTCTGAGGAAAGATTATTTTGTGTAAATTCAGAGGAAAATCACTTTCTGCATCATCCTTAAAGTCCATTCACTATATAAAAATGTGCACTCTTTCTTTCTATCAGTCTAATTACGCTAACATGGTTTCCAAAAGGTTTCCAAAAGGTAGCCAAAAGGTAGCCAAAAGGTAGCCAAAAGATTTCCCACTTAGAACACCATAGCACAATCCGATTCAGGCCCGGCAGAAGCGGGGAAAAAGGGGAAAACTAATCAGTCTCCCCACGTTTGAGCAAATGACATTTTTTTCCGAAATTCCTAGCAATTGAGCCTTCAGCCTCCCCATTTTAACGGTTGTTCCACCGGGCCGGGGATTACTAAATATTTCTGATTTATAATGGTTCTGATTTAAAACATCATTATTAAAGAATTTGTTGGAAAAATTCTCCAGATAGGGCTTGACAGAAGCTTCAGAAAATAAAAACTTAGTTGGTTTTTTGTTTGAAATGGCATTTCTTTCTACCCCCTGGTATTCAAGTAATGTCAACAGACGTTATCTAAACAAGAAAATTTTTCCGGGGGTAAGGTCTTTTTTCTAAATAACTGATGCTCTTTTTGTAAGCAAGGACTTTTGGTATAATAACAAAGACTGCTTTATCCAGTGTAATAGAAACTATAACCAATAGTAGTTAACCATATAGAATACTATAATTGTAGTGCCCACTCTTAGCTTCCAAATAAACGCCCCCTCTCGCTTGTTAATTTTTATGAATATTTTAAGCTGTCAAAGAGAAGGCCCCTTATTTTGCTCTAAATAGCCTGATTTTAGCCTATTTTTACCTCTTTTTTTTTCAAAAATACAATTTCCAACCCCCCCGGCAATCAGATACCCCCGTTTATTAAAGATTTTTCAAACCCCCCGCTTTTTCGAACCCCCCGTTTATTACGAATTTAAGAGTAGTGATACCATGTTGCATTATAGCTGAGTGACATGATGAAAAGGATTGAGCGTGTGTTTGTGTGTGAGAGTGAAAAGAGAGTTGATTATTCCTTGCACTGTGATAACAGGAGCAGAATGATTTGAAGTCAAAACCTCATATACGTAGAAAAACAAATAATCGGAATGTCAAACTCTCTCTCTTGAGTTGAGTTGAAATGTCCAACTTTCTCTTTGGTGAAGTAGGAGCTAGTTTTGAAAAGGGTTGTTTTTACTGAGTATACCACAAAGCGCGCAGAAAGCAATAGTATTTTAACAGAAGTTTGAGAAGAATCGTTCATTTTGTCAGCGAGGGAATCGATTTAACAGTCAGTTAGAGACAAAAAACTTATATCCAGGCCCGGCGGAAGCGGGGAAACTGGGGAAACTTTAGCCTCCCCATTTTTGAGCAAATGAGATTTTTTCTCAAATTTTAAGCAATTTTTATCTTATTTTGAGCCTTCAGCTCCCCACTTTTACGGTTGTTCCTCCGGGCCTGATGTCTACTGCTGTCTTATAATTCAACACAACATTTTGAGCGTCACTGAGAGATCCTGAGAGCTTGAGGGGGTCAGAAGAATAAACAAGGCGAAGATATTAAGATAGAGACATGATGGATCTGATGAAAAGAAACTATTTTATAATCATTATCAAAGCGACAAGGGTTAAAAAGTTAATCGACTTTTAGTGGTTTTGGTTAGGGATGATATGTAGAAAGTAAGAAAGAAAAGAAAAACAATATAAGAGGTGTAGTAGTACACTATATTATCCCATCCCAACTACTTTTCATCAAAGAATTTATGAAGTTTCAATACTTTAAAGACGTCGTCAACCGTTTAAGAAACCTTGTTGTTTTTATTAGTGATTTATTGTCTCAAATGTGGTGGTGGTCCCGTGTTGGCAAATTACTCTGATATGTTGATTACTAGAGAACTGAGCATTAGTTAACAGATCGAATTTTGAGAATTCTCTTTCGAGGGACGGATGATAGTTTTACCGGTCGACGATGAACGGAGAAGTAACACGAGCACATATCAAAATACAGTTTTGATAAAAAATAACAGATCTTTCGTTTTTTTTTTCTCATTTGCACACTCACTTGAAGTTCTTTTTTGTGTTATTTGACAGAGAGTGACATCAACTATGTTTTATTAACGATACGGTACACACCAGCTAGTATCCAGCCATATTTTTCTTTCAATGCACACATTATTTTTTCTCTCTCATATCATTTGATGCCACATATCTAAGAGCTTGGGTTATTGAGCTTCATCATTGACAGATTTATGATCATGTTTTGATAATTAAGTGCTAAAAGATTTTTTTCCAAACACTTCATTTTCAGATTTTTTTTTGATGCGATAAGAACAGTTAAACTTTGGCAATTGAAATCAAAAGTTAAGTGACTATCACTGACAACACGTCTATCAAAATACTTATTTAGAAGAATATTACTAGAACAAAAACACATCAGAAATGAAATTTACAATGGCTGGTTGTATTGGATGTAGTGAACTAAGAACTTTATTGGTAACGCTGGTGACATTAGCTCTGGTCATGGATAATTACTCCTGTTATCGAATCGTTGAATGGAAAATCGAAAATGATGAAACAGGGTCAGGTAGTGGAAGTGAGGATACATCTGAAATTGCGACCAAGAGTAAAACAAACATTGCTACATTTAATGATATTGAAAAACACCAATCGACGAAATCACCACATTTCCCAGGAGGATTAGATTCTTCGGAACAAGAGATTGCCAGTAATGTTGGTAAAAGTCATAAATCGTTATCATCCAACTTGGAAGCATTACAACGTTTGAATCCTGGCATTAAGATTTTCTTGTTTAACCCAACAAAGAAACCAGACTCAAACAAATCCAAACAACAGTTTAAGGTATGTTCATTTCTTGTCCTGTTTAGATTCTAGCGATGATTGAAGAGGGAACTTTTTTAGCGAATTTAAATTACTTTCACCGTTTATTAGATTTATTGAGTAGTACCCCCTAACAATTCTCTTAAAAAAGTCATTTGAAATTAAGGTTTATTGAATAAAATGGGTAAAAGGCCTTCTCCAGTTGAGTAAAAAATGACCCAAAATGGATTATATTGCAAATTATTTGGAACATTGGTCCATATTTATAACACATACTGCTAATTTGCAGATCGATGCAAGAGATACGAAATATGATGTGATGCGAGCGAATGTGAAGGGCGACAGAGTGTCAAGTAGGCGTGAAATATCTCGACATGGCATCTGTCAAACAATTTTCTTTCGCGACAAGCTTCTTCCGTGGCGCGAGTTACTTCGACTCGTGTTTATCTTACGAGAGTATTCACAGTTGAATAATGGGAGGGAGGGACCTTCTGTAACGTTTTTTGTCATTTGATCTGTCCTTAGAAGTAAACAAGTTCCGTCAAGCTTTTTCAGGAAATATTTGAAGTTGATGGCATTTTCTGACTGCATTACTTTAATTCAAACATTGAACTGACTTTATTGAGACCCCCTGTCTTGNGCTAAAAAGTCCGATAAGGCAATCGAAGGTTGCTCCAGTTTCCGAACCATTTGTCCGAAAAAGGTCAAAGATTTTGTTTCAGAAAAATTATTAGCCGTCTGATTAGCCAACCAATTTTAACCTTCAAAGTAGGCGGAGAAGGGCCGGCTAGTACAGACTTTTAAACTAAATTTAGGGAAAAAATCTCCAAGGGGTCCCAAATATCAAAATTTTGTCTCTCAAAGGGGCGATTTGATTTGCCTCGGACAAACCTGGCACTTCGCAAACTAGAACCCCCCCCCCCGGACATCCGTACCCCTTTTGCCAAATCCCCCCCATGTATAGCTCGAGGAAAGTGTATTGGAACTTTGTATGATCAAGACAGATTTGGATGAAAAGTATTCAAAAGTATCAAAAGATTAAGGACAAACAAGATCTGCATTTAAAAAGATAAATTCCTCGTCCTCCGGCTTGAAAAAATATTTTTGATAGGTCTGAAAGATTTTTGATCCCTGTGGATAGATAGTTTAGAACAGAAAAAAAATAGCGTGGGGGAATCGAAACCCTGGACCACCTGACCTTGAATCTGATGCTCTACCGGCTGAGCTAGTTTAGTCATGTTTCTTAGTGAGAGCAAATGTTTTATAGCCATAAAAAGTAATAAAAAATGACGTAATGAATTGCGTAAAACATTTATTCGCGCATACAAACATGGCAGGATTTTCATTGTTATTTGGCGATACGGCGTATCATTTGAGAAGTTTCCGATCAGAATAACAATAATACTGAAGTTTTCATTTAACTATTGAGTTCTTTTTTATCGTACTAATTATCAGAGAAGCAAAAATACAAAAGCCTTACGAGAGAGCGCCCAAACCGTCCCACCTTAGCGTCCCACTACCGTCCCACCTTAGCGTCCCACTACCGTCCCACCTTAGCGTCCCACTACCGTCCCACCTTAGCGTCCACTAATACCGTCCCACCTTAGCGTCCATACCGTCCCACTTAGCGTCCCACTACCGTCCCACCTAGTCGCCCACTACCGTCCACCTTTAGCGTCCCACTACCCACTACCTCCCACCTTAGCGGTCCCACCTTACGGTCCCACTACCGTCCCCGTCCCACTACCTCCCAACCTTAGCGTCCCCACTCCCACCTCCCACGTCCCCACCTGAGCGTCCCACCGTCCCACGTCCCACTTCTCCAGTATGCCATCCCTCTCCCTGCCTAAATAGCTGCAGAAGAATAGTACCTTATCGGGGAAAAATATTTGTCACTTGGCCAAAACTTCGTCACTTTTCTTTGACGAAGTTTTCCCGGATAAGGTATCTAATATTGATTGAGCATCTTTCGTATTGATGTTTATTGATGGTTTCAAAATAGTCTCCTAAAGTGTAATTTTTTAACCGATTTTTAAACAATTTAGTCTTCAATAAGCTATCAAAATTGATTGAGCTATATTGTCGTAATTAAGGTGTAAATCGTATTGTTTTTCTGAGATTAGATATAGTGATGGGGTAAATGTATTAGCAAGCGCAGCAAGTGTTCTGCAATGTTTATTTTGGCTAAAATTTATTCATGAAGGTTCCGTGAATCCATCGGCCGGTAATATTGCTGTTTCTAATGAACAGGGATAAAATAAGAAAATCTCATATCTCTAATTACCCCCTAGAAAGCTTTAGAACACATCTTTCAAGGCGATAGGGGTATAATCAAATTAAGAATATTTGTCCTTTGTTAGTAACGGCAAAAGTTCATGGATTTTAATGAAGTTTTACAAGGTCTGCAGGCAAAAAGTTCAAAAAGACCATTTCGTAACCGAACTCGGATTCTACGGACAAAGTCAAAAATACTGAACAAAAAATCTAGCAGTCATCGCACTTTAAACCCGAAAAAAGTTCAAAATAAATCTTTCTTTGAAATAATAAATTTGCCCCCGATTTGAAAGAGTTTTAAAAAAAAGTGTCCCTAAGATTTGGAACATCCAGCCATAGTAATAAATTTAGGGAGATCAGAAATCAGAACTCATCATTTAACAAAAACAATTCAGGCTTTCATTTAGGATCATGGCATGATGATCTGTATATACTATACCACTTTCTGCAGGGGTTTTTAGGTTACAAAAGTCAAAATATTTCTCGAAGGATTGGGATTTCTCCCATTTTGGCCTTTAAGGGTACGAAAACCATTGAAAGTGCAAATAAATCTGTGTTGGGATTTCTCATTTTGGTCCTTTCCTTTTAAGGGCACGAAAACTATGAAAGTGTCAAAAGAATCTCTCTAAGGGTGATTTTTCGCAAAAATTTAGTGTTTCTAAAGGTCACTGATAGTCCCAGGGGGCACTCGTTTCAAAAACGACTCTACGGGCGGCACAAAATTGGGCCTTTGAATTCGGAACCTTACAGTGCAGAGAAAATTTAGGCAAATTTGAGTAAATTTGGGCGAGAAATCGTCCCTTACGGGGCAATTTCTTGAAAATCATTGAACATCTTAAGGCAAAAAAAGTCTGAATTTCCAAATTTTATATCCTTTGAAAGCAATTTTTCTCATTTTTGCTCATTTCGACCCTAGTGCACTATGGGAAGCTTGGAAAAGAACCCTTAAGAGCCGCACGCCGGGCTGATAGTGTCTTAGAGAGTTAAGATAAAGTATTTATCTTCTTAAACCCGAATGGAAGGATTGATACTGATACCAAAATAAAAAGAAAAGGGCTTTTTAGTACAAATTCCTTCTCTTTGATTATGGTCAGCTAAATTGCCGTTCCATAAATTCTCGGCAGCCGCGAGAAAAAAAAATTAACACTATTCAAGAACATCGTAAGGAAAAATTAACTATGACGTCATATTGCTCACTTTCTGCATTGATAACTCTTTTGCACTTGATTTTGACCCTATGAGATAATCCTTTTTTGAGATCTACATCAAATTTCCGATCTAACAATGTATAATATGACCATAGAATTATTATCAGAGGGAATAGTTTAGGACAGGCGTGATAAATTCGGGTGGAGTAAGCAGTGGCGGAGATGTTTACAGTTACAGTTTCTTCGAAACTCTCCCGCCGATTTTTTTCCGTATACCGCCATAACGCCATACCGCCATTTTTCCCGCCTTTATTATCACTGTAACGGACGATAACATCGTCTAGTCCCTTAGTTGCAATGGGAATTCAAATGCACGTGTGCAATGATAATGTCATTTCTTCATATCGTATTTTAATTGCATATTTTCTCATGCTTGATTGGATTCTTTTGAATTCTCAAAAATTATGCACATAATTTGATTATTTTCAACTGGAAATTTCGGGCACTTCGGTCCCCTCAATGCAAATAATAATTACATATTTGAAATCAGCTCATCTTATAGATTGACCAGTGTTGAAAACTATTTGAAAACGCACTTCTAAGAAAAGAAATTTGGGTGGCAATTTCACCTAAATAGTTATCTTTCGTATAGACTAAAATTATTTTTTAATTTAGGAGTTTAAAATCGATGGAATCACTAAATTTCAGCTCCTAAAATTCCAGATTGTAAGTAAATAGATTTGTAAATAGCAATCGTTTTCCAAAACTAAAAATCTCGTAACTGAGAAAAAATACCGTGCAAACATACCCTTATAAAGAGATTTCTATCCACGCATCAGATTTTGAGAAACTGTTATTACGACCAATAATCACTTTTAACAAAGGGAATCTGAATAGATGATGAAGTAGCCAAAGTGAGATATTATTCTACCTGATAACAGTTCACTGATATGACCTAGTTTCTATTTTGTGATTTTGTAAGCAAAAATTAACTATGACGTCATATTGCTGACTTTCCGCATTAATAACTCTGTTTCACTTGATTTTTACCCTATGAGATAGACCTTTTTTGAAATCTACATCAAATTTCCGATCCAACGATGTATAATATGACCATTTTTGTGGAGGTTCAAATTTCACCTTAGGTTTACCACCCTGATGACGTCACAAAATCTTAAAAAGGCCTGGAAACGAGTAAAGGAGGTAGATAGAAAATGGCCAGTAAAACTTTTCTGAATCCTTTGGTGTTATATAACAAGTTCTAAAAGGTTTTAGATTCTTCGCACTAAGATTTCTAAAAAAGTGGTGCAGCAACCTGACTATACTTTTAGAAAGATAAAAACAACTGAACAGAGTTCTCCCGAGTCAGTTGTGGAATTTTTAAAAATGGAAATTGAATAGAAAATAGCATGTTACAGATACACGAATCCTATAATATAACTTTATGGGACGAGAAAGCTTTTTCAAATATCGGTAAAAACTCGTTTCGGAGTTCAAAGGCGCCCTATGCCCCATGACATTAAAGTTACGGTTATTTCAAAAAATGTGATTAAAGATACTCCTTTTTATGATATGGAAACGAGGCGCACCTCTATGCATGCAAAGAAAATCAAGGTTCTCATCAAAAGAACTTCCCAAAATTTGTGCCCGCGAGGCGTTTTCTTTTGTTTAAAAATGCCGTGTAAGTAAATGGTAGGAGATAAAATGATTTTTCAGTATTGAAGAAAACAATAACAAAATCTAGCCTCTCTAATATTCTATCCAGTGTTGAAGAGATGTTGTAATATGGTGGTTTTCACACTCTATTCAAAGAGATTATCACTTTCAAAACCACAAAGCAGTAACGTCAAATTTATTGTAATGTACGCTTCTTGAACCGAGATAAGCGCAGACATAACAATCCAATCTTTTAGCACTTACATTTCCAGGTAACTCATCAGCCCTTTTTATAGACGATGTTATCGTCCGTTACATTGATAGTAAAGGCGGGAAAATAGGGTGGTATGGCGTTATGGCGGTGTATGCGGAAAAAAAATCGGCGGGAGAGTTTCGAAGATAGCAAACTCTACCGACTGTAAACTCTTTTGCGAATTTTCTTCAGCTTTGGGCTTATATTTTAGATAGTGATTGGTCTTAGACTACCTTTTTTACTGCGACCCTTATTACGGCCAGCCCACGGCGTTCTAAATTTTAGAACGCCATGCGCCAGCCCTTACTACATTGGCCCCGATTAAGTCGCACACTAAAAAACAACGCGGCTTAAAAGGATGATATGGTACACGTTTTTATAAGAACAAACGATATAAGAACATAAGGCTTAGGCTTAGGAAAATGGACAAAAATGCTTACACAATGGTGAAAATAAGAACATGTTAAGAACATTTTTAGGCTTAAAACGGAATAATATAAAACTGTGGGCTTTAAAAATTTTGAATGTTCTTTAAAAAAACGTGTGTAAAGTAAGTTAGCGATCTTGCAGTCCAACCCGATGATAGGGAAGATTCTCCACTTACTCTTTAGCCTTCTCTTTAGTTGCTGAATCAAGCCCGGTGGAACAACCGTTAAAGTGGGGAGACTGAAGGCTCAAAATGAGATAAAATTTGCTAGGAATTAGAGAAAAAAATTTCATTTGCTCAAAAGTGGGGAGGCTGAAGTCTCCCCGCTTCAGCCGGGCCTGTGTACATCAAACAGATAAGCATTAAGTACCATTCTGGTTGTTCAACCAACAACTTTACGCACCGTGAACGAATTTTCTATCTTTGTTGCAATCCAGGTATTGAAAAACCAAGATACTCTTTCACTGGAATAGATTAAACTATTTTGAAACAAGTCATAGTACTGGATAAAAAAATTGAACAACAGAGCCATGCCAAAATTTTACTGGTTCTTATTAAAAAAAAACAGTGTAAGGCCTCGGAGGGACGGTTCGCCAGTATCCAACTTCTCGGATTTGTATACATTGTTAAGTGAATTTTCGCCATGTTAAGTTGTGAATGTAAAATATATTTGAAAAATTGAATAAAAAGCTTTTCGGCTTACGCCATCATCAGTTATCATACAAGTACTTGTATGATAACTGATGATGGCGTAAGCCGAAAAGCTTTTTATTCAATTTTTCAAATATATTTTACATTCACGTATACATTGTTAATCGTTAAGTTAATTTTTCTAATCCTTTGATTTTTGATCGAATCATAAAAACCAACATGGCACTCAAACTTTAAAATGGAAATATGAATCATATACGAAAGTTGCGAAACTAGCGGGGCTGGGCATTTTTTATCCCCGCCTACAATACTCAAAAGTATAATTTAGTATTATGTTGTTATCGGAAGAAAAGTTGCACTATTACAAAGACGATCAAAACGTTATAATTTTTGGATACATGACACATAATTGTCATCAAATAGCATTGATAATTGCTACCAAACCATGAAGTAATTCTTTCAGTACTACCTTATCCTTCCCGACTGACCACAATGATCCAACAAGCATTAGCTTTCTTATTCTTTTACAGATATGTTTGCGGCTTGCTGATAAGTTCTCTGTGATCTTTTACTAATTTGTGGTCTGTGAAAAAGATTGCGTCTCATTGACAAGAAAGAGTATATTCTCACGGATGCTTGATAACTTATTGGATTATTTTTGTTTGGATATTATTTCACACGAGGTAGTATAATGTCTAGATAATCATTGGTTGGTTAGTTGGTTGGTTGGTGTGATAAGTGAAAACGATATCCTCTCCATTTACGACGTAATTTTTTATTCGGAACCACCCAGTTTTAGTCAGTATTGGCAATAGACCTTATCGGAGTTTTTTATTTTTCTAAAACAGCGATGCATTGTGGGATTGTTTCGGGGGGTATTACAATAGAATTCACTCGAGGAATTCCTAAGAGATTTCTATTGTATAATACTCCCGAAACAATCCCACAATACATCGCTTTTTTAGAAAAATTTGAAGTTTGCTACTCACGGTAAAATAAACCAGGGTGTTTCCGTGGAAATTAGGATTTTCTCCAAATTGCTCAGTACACGGACAATTATTTAATAGATTGTGTTTATGGAGCTGGTAAGAACCTTGTCTTTGAAGATTTGGCTTGAATATATATGTTTAGTTGCAAAAAAAACCTTTAAATTTCATTCTGATCTGAAAATGTATTCCCTGAAGTACCGGGTACGCCAAAAAGTATACAGGTTTGTCAATAGAATATCTATTTTTATTCAATTGAGGAAAACTACGGTGGTTTGTTAGGGCCATGTACAAAACAGATATAATTAGCTAACTAACTGGGCCCAAAACCCAATATATTATGACTTAGCGTGCTAAATCGACTTAGTCTTCTAACTCGACTTAGCGTACTAACTCAACTTAGCGCACTAACTCAACTTAGCGTAATAACTCGACTTAGCGTACTAACTCGACTTAACGTGCTAACTCGATTTACCAGAGAGACGACAAAAGTTGGAACCCCCAAACCCCTTGAAATCGGAAAATATGGCTGTTTCTGGCTCTAAACCTCTGATTCAATAATTGGTGGCTAGTTATGATGGATCTGGTAAATCTGATGATAGTGATGATATATCTGGTGGTGGTGATGATGGAACTGGTGGTTCTGAAAATGGAATCAATTTTGTTGATGAATCTGATGTCGGAATTGATGCTGATAAATTTGATGGTGTATCAATAGTGCTGGTGAATCTTACGATTGAATAAATGGTACTAATAAATTCACCATCAGATTCATCAACACTGTTGATCCCACCAACAGATTTATCAGTTCCATTTTTTCAATCGTCACATTCATCAGCTCCATTGATTCCACCATCCATTGGTTACAGCATTAGAATCGCTAGCAACATTGACTTCAACATTAGATTCATTCAGCACCTTTGATTCAAACTTCAGAATCACCATCAGCACCATTAACTCCACCATCAGATTATCAACATCATTGATTCCACTTTCAGAATCACCAGGGACATCATCACCACAATCAAAATCACCAGAACAACCATCAACACCACAATAATCACCAGATCCATCATCAACACCACCAGAATCACCAGATCCATCATTGAATTAAGAGTTTTACAGCCAGAAACAGCCGCATTTTTCAATCTATTTGATGGTTCATTTCAGGGGTCCATTTTGGGGATCCAACTTTGTCGTCTCCCGGTAAGTCGAGTTAGTACACTATGTCAAGTTAGTGCGCTAAGTTGAGTTAGTGCGCTAAGTCAAGTTAAAGTTAGTACGCTAGCTAAGTTAAGTTAGTACGCTACGTTAAGTTAGTACACTGAGTCGAGTTAAAACACTAAGTTGATTTAGCACGCTTAGTCATAATATATTGGGTTTTGGACCCAGTTAGTTAGCTAATTATATCTGTTTTGTACATAGCCCTAACAAACCGCCGTACTGAACTTAATTTTGGCATAAAAAACGGTTCAGTCAACCAAATGACGAAATTCATTAAAAAGAATCAACAAAAAATCAATACCAATAGCTCACAATATCTTAGCAAAGCTGTATACTTTTTTTGGGTGGGCACAAGGTATATTTTTCGTTAAGACAACCAAGGTGGGTGGTTTCCACTACAACCGCAAATCGAAATCATTTTTCGCTTGTTTATTTTCATTAGAGTCTTATACCTCTCAAAAACTATAACTCTTTTGGCAGCTTTTCGCCTTAATAAAAACCAACTTTTTTCTACTTTATAAACGTGATAAAACAAGGGTTTAGCTACTACTTTGATGTGTCGAGGAATGTTAGATTCATATAAAGCTATACCGTCAAAAATCGATCCTGAAATGTTGTTAATTTATTTGAGATATTTTACCATCATAATTATTTCTATGTGTGAAACTCTAGGCTATCGAGACTCTCGCAAAATAAGGTTGACGACCACGTTGATCGAATGTAACCAGATGAGGTGATGCTATCGTCCGTTAAAGTCTAGTAAAGCGCGAAAATGAAAATAAAAAACCGATTTAAAAAATGTACCACTAGACATGGGCCCCGTCCCCACTTTTTGGTAGACCATATCATACGTTTTTAAGAGTTACTATTTTAAGCTGGTTTGAGACCAAATCAAACCACAAAAACTATTATTCTCCCCAATTAGATAATCGTTTTAAGGTGTTTTGAGGGTCTAAAAAGTCAAAAATTTTCTTCGTCGACATTTATTTCGAAAATGTTGGCCCCCTCACTCAAAAACTGCTTGTCGGGGCCCATGCTAGAAGACCAAGAAACTACTAGATTTGTTTTCGTAATTGCAGGAAACATCTTATAAGGTTTCACTTTTTTTGTCTATGGGAAAATTAAAGATTAACTCTTCCGTGACTTTGATTCATAGGTGTTCCCTGTTAGAACCCTCTCTGTCGTAAAAAGCGGTAATTTTAGTATATGATATAAAGGGGAATGAAAACCACTCGTATTGCAATTTATGATATGGTACTTGAAAATACCTCTAAGACTTTCTTTCCCACAAGGTAATAGAACCACGAAGTGCTTCTAAAAACAGGATCATTCAACTTAAACTCAACAGTCGATTGCCATAAGAGGTTCTTAAGGGGTTTTAACGTAACTGTGTGCAAGTGTAAAACTATTAACAGGTATCTGATAGTAGTAAAATGACTGCTTTTACCCTCTTACTAACCGTTAAGTAAATTCATTTTCCCACGCCCCCTTTTTTACTGATGTCATTCAGTCGAGTGGATAACCTGTGAAAATTTTAAGTATCTAATCCAGTCTGAAGCAGAGACTTGGATTATATCGAACGACTCAACAATACGCTCCATAGGCGTACGAGGGGAACGACTTTGACTTTTTAATGACATAGTTTCGAAAAATGAAAAAAAAAACATCCCGAGGGGTAGGCAGACCTTAACTATTTTTAAGTCTCTATCCTGCCTTTATTATTTAAGGGGACGAACAGACTTAGAATCACTGACAGAAACACATTCTGATTCTCCGATTCACGCTCAACGAAATTTGAGAAAAAATATCACTACATCATACTATAGGATGGATCTAAAGAAGTTTTCAGCTTTAGACTACCCCACTGCACTACTGACGCGATATTTCTGTGCTTAACAGCTTGAGTCTCAACTGATATGGGATAAACTCAAAAATACCTCACAAATGATACATTTATTTGATCTATGATGTTCTAACGGGAGATGACGAAATGACGAAATATTATAAATGATGTGAACAAAGAAACTCATTCATTCATTCAATCAGCTTGTATGTAACCAGATACCTAAGAGCGCAACTAACACATCACATAAGCCAATTTTCTTCTCCTGTTACTCCATCAGTGTAAATCTGTCAAACGTTGAACAGAAAATTCCTTAACAACAAAGCTATCCTATCTGTCCTATATTCAAATGATAATTTGTTAATCCTTCGAAAATTTTCATCAAGCACGGATTTAGAGGGTGTTTTCACCAAACTTTGGAGAGTGAACTCTACCAAATAAAGACAATCCGCACCTTGTTAGCATACATACTCATAAAAAAGAACCTTATAGGATTGACGCTTTGACAGGACTGTTCGATTTCATTTGACTAATTCTGTGGTTGACACCGTTGATCGCCATCCGATGATTGAGAAGGAACATGGGTATTAATTTCAATTTGCGTCTCTCTTATTACTTTGCTCAATTTCACATTTCAATGCTTTTCGCACACGCGATCTAAACCGCTTACAATTACTAGCTTATGCAACACAGTTTAGCTTTTTGGCTTTCTCTGCAGGAGCCAAATTATCAACTATACTACTATTGTTATCTAATATTCCGACGGCGGATTGGCGGCCGCCCACGCTAAAGCCAATGTCCTATCGGAGAAGAATGATAGCCTTTGATGTTCCGCATCCCCAGTCGGGTTTAACTATCCTTGCGCGTAAAGGAAAAAATTTCGGTTGGACCCGCCTATCCCCAAAAACGAGGGCTGGGTTACCAGACCTCCCACCGCAAAATCCTTGACGCAGTCTTGCAAAATTCCGTAATCTAAATCTTTCAGATGTTGAATATTTTCCCGACCTTCAGAGCTTTAGCGTGTTGGATGAAAATTTCACCATCTGGTGCCAGATAACTACTATTGTTACTTCAAATATGAACTTCAAATAAAGAAAGATATTTCTATATTTTAAGATGGCACCTTTACATTGTTTCTATTTTACGTTTCATATTCAGGAAATTGATTTTGTTCTGCCTTCATCCAAGATTTTTTTCCCGCTAGGCACGCTGAATCTGTCCTCACATGGCAAAATCCGACCTGCAAGGCTTACGGTATTGAATTAGATCTATCAACCATGGTCGGATAGCGTAAAATGACTAAAGTCATTGATTAAAGTTGCATTGACGTACTCGCAAAAACATATTTGAGCTCATTTAACCTAATAATACCAAACCATACACGTTTGGGTTGGCAATGACCTACCTCCTTTTTTGCAAACCCACCGAGGCGCCACTTTATGGATAAGTAACACTTCTAAGAAATACACCTGCAACGGAACTATGGGCGAAGCAAATTAATAGGAATAGGGCTCCAGGGGTTACACCTTATCTGATAAGGTCGGCTCGGAGCAATTCTATTTTCCATGTAACATTTCCTGAGCACATTGCATGGCCTGCTGTAAAGTTTTTACAGAGATGGAGCCAATTCAAAAGGTTTGACCCGAGAGGTTGATTTAAATTCTCGTCACTTCAGAGCAAAGTATAGCCTGCCTGCCAGCAAAAATTAATTGAAACAAAAAAGAAAAACTGACTGGAGACTGCCTGAAACGACACGAAACTCCGAGTATCGGATAAGTCTACCTCTATTCTTGACTGAGTGAAAACAAATACACTAACCTTTAGGGTTATCAGCACTTTAAAAACTGCTACAAAAATCACATCCTTGACTGTTTAAATTGTATTGTACCCTTTATCCCCTAGGCTGCTGGCATCCTCTAACGAATTCGTGCGATTCAGACTATTCATCCCCCTAAACAGGAAATCATCCCGGTCTGCCTCTCTGATATCCTACCGGTCTAAAGCGTCTGAGAAAACACACCCTCTTAGATTTTGTAATACGAACTACAACACGGCTTGAATTGGGAGTTTAGGAGACAGCGATGGAGGGAGGGTAATTTGACGTCTCAGACCTAGATCGAAGAATAATGCCCCCTTTAGGTCTATTAAATTAGAAGGGTGAAGTGGGGTGTGTGGGTTTGATTAGGGTGTGTGCATGGGTCGAAACCTTTTTGCGTGGATGAATGGGCCAATTTTGCTTACCTTAAGTTTGGGTTCGGTTCCTCCTGTTTAGTAACCTAAAGAACATTTTAACTGCAACCTCCGGCACGGGCGATTGGTTTTCGACCGAATAGGGCAAGCCGAGATGTGACCTCCAATCGAACTGAAAGTCCAAAATTTTCTTACAATTTTTTGTGTATTTTCTTCCGAAAGTTTGAAAAAAGGAAGACTATGATCAGAGGAATGTAAAGAGATGGAAAAACAGCTTCTTGAAAACAATGGAAAAACGGCTCGTCATATACCAGGTCTCTTGCACTTAAGGGAGTTTATGTCAAGTAAATAGGTTTCTTTTGTTGTCACTATAAAAAATCTGCATAATTAGCGTGTCGTGACAAAATTCTTTTGTTTCAAGCCTGATTATGCGCAAACTTTTAGGGCTTATATTTTGGGTACACCTCTCCTATACGAAAAGGTACCTATATCTTCTTGCTCAGAATTTCCTAGCGATTCTACTGAATTAACCGCATCATGACCGCACCATAATATGGAAAGCTAGAGCTCGAGAAAATTATAACTTCATCTTGATTTTACTCGACTTCTGACAGTTTTACAAGAACCAATTTAATATCATTACGTTAAGAATATCTTTTGCTATACATTGATAAAAATATTGCTCCTTATTCTTAAAAATTGAACTAGTAATCGGCAAAAAAGGAAAAACAAATTTTCATTTTTATCGTCAAATCATGTAGAAACCGTCCGATTTGTATGGCCAGCCGTCTTTTCTGGACTTTCATTTAATGACCTAATCAACGTTTTTACAATAGAATTTTCAATAGAAGTGATCGTTGAACTTTGAGTAATCAGAAAAGCTGTTTTTCCATCTCTTTACATTCCTCTGCTATGATGAACTGATAATTCTGATATTTTTTGTGACCCTATCTGAAACTCCTGAAAGTCTAAAAGGTACTTTTTGAGTAGTTCTCATATTTTTACAAGCAAGCAAAACAGAAATATATAGAACGTTAAAATATTAACCAACGCGAGATTAGAATTTAGACCCACACACACATTTATATGACCTTTTTCAAGAAAGGTAGAGAGGAAGGGTGTTAATCACCCCCACCAATCAAGGGCAGCTCTTTCTCCCTGCAACCTTCAACACATATAGAAAGATAAGAAAAAGTGTTACTGATGTTTCATAATATTTCATATTCAAGGGCACTTTTCTTTTTTCTATAAAGTGAGATAAGAGAAACCAATCACTACCAATTGTGCTACTAATAAACCAAATGCAGCCAGTTAGTACTGATTGACCATATGTAAAATTGATGAAAGATAAGAAGCTTATCATAATATGTATTTGAAAATTATTGGCTACATTGATACTGGCAAAGAGATCAAGAGACAGTGGAGGAAGTGTCTCACTGCCTACAACCAGTATAAAAATGGTAGCTAAGAGCAGGTACAGAGCAGAAAGATGTTGGAACGAAAACGTTGAACATGGTGATCCAAGTAAGTAATAAGTAAGTAAGTAATTTTTTTGTCTTAATAAGCGAGACAAGTGACCAAACTCATAGACATAAAGCTAAACTAAGGAGGTGGCCGTGGCTTAGTATTCGTGGATTTGTTACAACATGATTTTAGAGGTTTAGCTTAAAAGTTTTCGTTATAATATACTGAGCTCGGTAGGAAGTACTTGCTCAGAATGAGGTACTGATTTTTATGCCGAGACCTATTTGAACACACTCTACAACAGGCCTGCCCTACAATGACAACCAAGACAAGAAATGTAATATGGCAGAAATATCCCCACGTACTTGAGATCAGTACATCGTCCGGTACTATGTTAAACAGTACCATAGGTGCCGGGGGTTAAATGGGTAATTTCTTAGAAGTATTCAATCACTGAATTTGAATATTTTCTTTAATTTTTCATTTTCTAAAAATGATTCTTTGTAACTGCGTTTTTCGTCAACCTAACGCTGTAGAATTTGAAAATCCCGCCTTTGACTCAATTAGCCATTTTAGTGTCAATAAACTTATTCGCCAATATCCGAATGCTTCCTAAAAGAATTGCAGAGTTTTAAGACTAAGAATATCTCAGGTTTCAGCTCAGACGATCAATATGTCAAAACTAGACAGATCTGGAAATATTTTTTAAAGACTGCATCAATGGTTCTCTTCTTGCTCTATTTGTTATTTGATACTATTGAGAAAGTAAGAAAGTTTCTATATCCTAATAATCCACATACATTCTCATTTCCCCACAATGTGTCATAACAACGCTTTCAGTTTACGGTAGGTTTACCTCGAGTAACGCCTCGTGTTCATTGCACAGGAAGGAAAAGGAAAATTTTTATTTTATTTCAGAGGGATATCATTTTTTGTATTTGTGGAGGAAAAAAAATTGAAGATCACTGGGAGAATACTCATTTTCAGGTATGTTCACTGGGGACAACTCCAGTGTATTGTTAGCGGAACTACTTGTGTATTTTTAAAGGAAAAATTTAAATTTATTTTTCTTTATTTTCACAGGAAAGAATATTTTCTTGTATTTTCTGAGGAAAGATTATTTTGTGTAAATTCAGAGGAAAATCACTTTCTGCATCATCCTTAAAGTCCATTCACTATATAAAAATGTGCACTCTTTCTTTCTATCAGTCTAATTACGCTAACATGGTTTCCAAAAGGTAGCCAAAAGGTAGCCAAAAGATTTCCCACTTAGAACACCATAGCACAATCCGATTCAGGCCCGGCAGAAGCGGGGAAAAAGGCGAAAACTAATCAGTCTCCCCACGTTTGAGCAAATGACATTTTTTTCCGAAATTCCTAGCAAATTTGATTTCATTTTGAGCCTTCAGCCTCCCCATTTTAACGGTTGTTCCGCCGGGCCTACGATTACTAAATATTTCTGATTTATAATGGTTCTGATTTAAACATCATTATTAAAGAATTTGTTGGAAAAATTCTCCAGATAGGGCTTGACAGAAGCTTCAGAAAATAAAAACTTCGTTGGTTTTTTGTTTGAAATGGCATTTCTTTCTACCCCCTGGTATTAAAGTAATGTCAACAGACGTTATCTAAACAAGAAAATTTTTCCGGGGGTAAGGTCTTTTTCTAAATAACTGATGCTCTTTTTGTAAGCAAGGACTTTTGGTATGATAACAAAGACTGCTTTATCCAGTGTAATAGAAACTATAACCAATAGTAGTTAACCATATAGAATGCTATAATTGTAGTGCCCACTCTTAACTTCCAAATAGACGCCCCCTCTCGCTTGTTAATTTTTAAGAATATTTTCAGCTGTCAAAGAGAAGGTTCCTTATTTTGCTCTAAATAGCCTGATTTTATCCTAAACTTACCTTATTTTTTTTTCAAAAATACAATTTCCAACCCCCCGGCAATCAGATACCCCCTTTTATTAAAGATTTTTCAAACCCCCCGCTTTTTCGAACCCCCCGTTTATTTCGAATTTAAGAGTAGTGATACCATGTTGCATTATAGCTGAGTGACATGATGAAAAGGATTGAGCGTGTGTTTGTGTGTGAGAGTGAAAAGAGAGTTGATTATTCCTTGCACTGTGATAACAGGAGCAGAATGATTTGAAGTCAAAACCTCATATACGTAGAAAAACAAATAATCGGAATGTCAAACTCTCTCTCTTGACTTGAGTTGAAATGTTCAACGTTCTCTTTCGTGAAGTAGGAGCTAGTTTTGAAAAGGGTTGTTTTTACTGAGTATACCACAAAGCGCGCAGAAAGCAATAGTATTTTAACAGAAAAATTATAGTTTGAGAAGAATCGTTCATTTTGTCAGCGAGGGAATTGATTTAACAGTCAGTTAGAGACAAGAAAACTTATATCCAGGCCCGGCGGGGAAACTGGTGAAACTTCAGCCTCCCCATTTTTGAGCAAATGAGATTGTTTTCTCAAATTTTAAGCAAGTTTTATCTTATTTTGAGCCTTCAGCTCCCCACTTTTACGGTTGTTCCTCCGGGCCTGATGTCTACTGCTGTCTTATAATTCAACACAACATTTTGAGCGTCACTGAGAGACCCTGAGAGCTTGAGGGGGTCAGAAGAATAAACAAGGCGAAGATATTAAGATAGAGACATGATGGATCTGATGAAAAGAAACTATTTTATAATCATTATCAAAGCGACAAGGGTTAAAAAGTTAATCGACTTTTAGTGGTTTTGGTTAGGGATGATATGTAGAAAGTAAGAAAGAAAAGAAAAACAATATAAGAGGTGTAGTAGTACACTATATTATCCCATCCCAACTACTTTTCATCAAAGAATTTATGAAGTTTCAATACTTTAAAGACGTCGTCAACCGTTTAAGAAACCTTGTTGTTTTTATTAGTGATTTATTGTCTCAAATCACTTGTGGTGGTGATCCTGCGTTGACCAATTACTCTGATATGTTGATTACTAGAGAACTGAGCATTAGTTAACAGATCGAATTTTGAGAACTCTCTTTTGAGGGACGGATGATAGTTTTGCCGGTCGACGATGAACGGAGAAGTAACATGAGCACATATCAAAATACAGTTTTGATAAAAAATAACAGATCTTTCGTTTTTTTTTTCTCATTTGCACACTCACTTGAAGTTCTTTTTTGTGTTATTTGACAGAGAGTGACATCAACTATGTTTTATTAACGATACGGTACACACCAGCTAGTATCCAGCCATATTTTTCTTTCAATGCACACATTATTTTTTCTCTCTCATATCATTTGATGCCGCATATCTAAGAGCTTGGGTTATTGAGCTTCATCATTGACAGATTTATGATCATGTTTTGATAATTAAGTGCTAAAAGATTTTTTTCCAAACACTTCATTTTCAGATTTTTTTTTGATGCGATAAGAACAGTTAAACTTTGGCAATTGAAATCAAAAGTTAAGTGACTATCACTGACAACACGTCTATCAAAATACTTATTTAGAAGAATATTACTAGAACAAAAACACATCAGAAATGAAATTTACAATGGCTGGTTGTATTGGATGTAGTGAACTAAGAACTTTATTGGTAACGCTGGTGACATTAGCTCTGGTCATGGATAATTACTCCTGTTATCGAATCGTTGAATGGAAAATCGAAAATGATGAAACAGGGTCAGGTAGTGGAAGTGAGGATACATCTGAAATTGCGACCAAGAGTAAAACAAACATTGCTACATTTAATGATATTGAAAAACACCAATCGACGAAATCACCACATTTCCCAGGAGGATTAGATTCTTCGGAACAAGAGATTGCCAGTAATGTTGGTAAAAGTCATAAATCGTTATCATCCAACTTGGAAGCATTACAACGTTTGAATCCTGGCATTAAGATTTTCTTGTTTAACCCAACAAAGAAACCAGACTCAAACAAATCCAAACAACAGTTTAAGGTATGTTCATTTCTTGTCCTGTTTAGATTCTAGCGATGATTGAACAGGGAACTTTTTTAGCGAATTTAAATTACTTTCACCGTTTATTAGATTTATTGAGTAGTACCCCCTAACAATTCTCTTAAAAAAGTCATTTGAAATTAAGGTTTATTGAATAAAATGGGTAAAAGGCCTTCTCCAGATGAGTAAAAAATGACCCAAAATGGATTATATTGCAAATTATTTGGAACATTGGCCCATATTTATAACACATACTGCTAATTTGCAGATCGATGCAAGAGATACGAAATATGATGTGTTGCGAGCGAATGTGAAGGGCGACAGAGTGTCAAGTAGGCGTGAAATATCTCGACATGCCATCTGTCAAACAATTTTCTTTCATGACAAGCTTCTTCCGTGGCGCGAGTTACATCGACTCGTGTTTATCTTACGAGAGTATTCACAGTTGAATAATGGGAGGGAGGGACCTTCTGTAACGTTTTTTTGTCATTTGATCTGTCCTTAGAAGTAAACAAGTTCCGTCAATCTTTTTCAGGAAATATTTGAAGTTGATGGCATTTTTTGACTGCATTTTAATTCAAACATTTACCTGACTTTTTTGAGACCCCCTATCTTGA
>NW_027104406.1:1076781-1108645 GCF_902728285.1 Clytia hemisphaerica | reverse complement strand
TCTTGTATTCTTTTTACATAAGTCTAGTACCTCTGGCGATCGTTAGTTCCTAGCGGGGGAGGAACTATATTTTATTATGGAAGCCGAGAAGTGCCATCGAGATTTCAATATTTTCTGCGCGATTTCAAATTTCAATATTGAAATCGCGCCGCAAATATTGAAATCGCGCAGCAAATACTGAAATCGCGCAGCAAATATTGAAATTACGCAGCAAAATTAAAAAGAAATTTCTCCAAAATTAAAGAAATTTTTCCAAAAATAAAGAAATTTCTCCAAAAATAAAGAAATTTTTCCAAAAATAAAGAAATTTTTCCAAAAGTGAAGAAATTTTTCCGAAATTCAAGAAATCTCAATGGCACTTCTCGGCTTCCATATTTTATGTTTAAGTAATGTTTTGTAATATATGTTTGTAGTGTACACGTGTTTTTTGTTAAAAAAAATATCAATGAAAAATGAACCATTGAGAAAGAAGCTTTAAGCAATATCAATACACCGTTTTGGAGTCTCGCTATCTCCACCGTGTTCCACCGTAAAAACGGCAGGTAAAAATGCGCACTTTGTTTAGTAGTACTGTGGAAGGTTAGAGGAACGTAAACATTGTCAATTTTTTTCTTTCCTTTAAAGAGAATGATTTAGATATTTGAATATGATATCGATGGTCATTTTATGGATCTCTCCTGAAAATTTCACAAAAATTCATTTAGAGGAGGAAAATAAGTTATGATTAAAAGGAGTTCTTTACCTACCGTTTCTCTGCTGGTTTTCCTTACGAGAGCCAGATTTTTACCTACCCCCGAGTATGCACCCGGCACAGTGCCAAGCCGTTACTAGCAACCCTGACCTTAGCAATTCCAAACAACAAAACTAAACAATAAAGATTAGATACTCCCGACCGTCGATGATACTCCCGTCCATGTACGGAAAAAAATTAGCTGCGCACTCGACACAACTAAACGGTGTATCAACATGCTATATTAGTAGGGGGAAATTTGTAAAATTTGAAAAAATTGTTATACATTTTTGGAAAGTTAAGGGGTAGGGGTTTTTTTTCTCGGGCCCTTTGGTGTTCTTTTCGGACAAATATGACGGTCTCAGGCAAAAATCATAGTGAAAATGTAATGAAAATTTTAGCTTAAGAAAAGAGAGTTGTATATTTTTGGAAAGCTCTCAAAAATTTAAGATAAGAGATATACGAGTGGTTCAAAAAAAATGCCATAAATTTTGACGTAGAGCACTCTAACTGTGCGAGTATAGGTGTTTTCGGAAAAGCGAAAAAACTGGACAAAACAGGTGTTTCTGGCTGAAAAACACTGTTTTTAAGGGTTAATATCTTTCCAAAAATGTATATAAAAAGTACTTAGACTAAAAAAATCGAGCGACCTCAAAAAACATATTTCTCTACTATATAATAGATCTCGTAAACCTAAAAAGAACTGTAATAAACCAGTGAATTCATCCATCATAAATCTCTTTGTTTGACTTTGATGGATTTAATTAAGAAAAACCTCCCGATGATGTAAACGCGCTCTATGGCTGCGTTTAGACCAACTGGCATTTGTAATTTGGCATTTGCTCATGAGGGATTCGATTTTAATAGCTTTTCCATTGTATTTTCTTTCATGGCATTTATAGAATCGTCTTTTTAGAGTTATTACTGAAAAGGTGATTCCCTCAAGTTCAACTTTGACGGATCAAACAATGAATTGCAAGGAATTTCTCAAAAACTGCAGTCATTAAGACTGAAACTTTTTGCCGTAGGGCTAGGCTATGGCAAATCTTGCAAATTTCACAATCTATAGAAGGAACTGAATAAACAACGTGCAAAGATTTAAAAAAATCAAAAATGTCATTTTTTCTCTTTGTTTTGGTTCCTTTGTTCGATTTGAAATGCCAGGAAAGGGGATTCCTTTGCTCAAAATGGCATTTCAAATGCCAACGAAATGCCAACACGCTGGTATCATTAGGCCTTTGACAAACCGAACAATTGCGCGGAACAATAGAATTCAAAAGAATACTGCAAGCAATTACAAATGCCAGGCTGGTCTAAACGCAGCCTATCTCTGCATGTCGATCAATGGGAAATCTAAAGTGGTTTCATAATCTTTTGATAATTTTCTTACATTGTAAAAAATCATAAAAAGATTCTTTCCTCCATCAAACTGTTATAAATATGTTTAAAGAAATTTTAGCTATAATGATTTTTATTTTTACAAATCCATTTGAGAAGTCTCATTTAAAAAGAGTGTTCACTAAAGGTTGAACAGAATTCACAGAGCTTTGAGGTAAAGGAAAATTGGTTGTTGCCGATTTTGAGGAAACTTATCAAAGATGTTTTCAACGAAAAAAGCAATGTTAACAGAAGATGAAATCAAATCAGCAGTACCGCAAATCCTTGGTCTTAATATGGCATTTTTCACAGAACAATGTCAAACTGAGGATTCCTGATGTCATTGGAGCTGAAACTTTATCCGTGAAAGAGATTTGCCAACGCCTTGGAGATAACGTTGAACAAGATTTGCTGTTTCGTCAAATGAGACTTTTAGCTGAAGTTGGAATTTTCGTTGAAACAGCAAGCGAAGATGACCAATATTGTTATAGTCTTGCATTACAAGGGAAGTTACTGCAGACGGGGGTTGAAGGCCAACCTAGTATGGCTTGTGGTGTTCATCATTGGTCAGAGCAACCTGTATGGAAAGCCTGGTCGATGTTGCCAGAAATCACCTCAGGTCAAGCCAAAGGTGAATCTCCATTCAAAAGGGCTAATCTTCGCCTATTATAAAGAACACCCTGAGTCTGCAGAACATTTCAACGAATTCATGTCCTTCTTTTCGGATGGTGAATTGAGAGGCATCTTAAATGATTTTGATTGGTCGGTTTTCAATGGGAAACAAATTTGCGACATCGGTGGTTGCTATGGGGTTGTTATGAAAGCGGTCAAAGAGAAATTCCCTGACATTACCACAATAAATTTTGACCTTCCAGAGGTAATTGAGAAAGCTGAGTCGATCCCAGGCGTTCAAATAGTTGCTGGAGATATGTTCGACTCTTCGACGATCCCATCATGCAATGTTGTTTTCATGAAGCACATTCTTCACAATTGGGATGATGAGGATTGTATCAAGATCATAAAATCTTTACACAAAGCTCTCCCTTCGGATGGCAAAGTTGTGATTTGCGATGCAATCCTTCCTAAGTCAGGTGTAACGAATCCAATTGCTAAGAGTCAAAAAGCTTTGGATATGTTGATGGCGATTATCGGTGGTAGAGAGCGTAACCAAGATCAATGGAGAGCCATCTTTGAAGCATCTGGATTGAAGATTGATAGTGTATTACCGATGACAAGCGGTGGTCCTTTAACAGGAATCATAGCCACTTCCAAAGTGTGAAATGTTTCATTCAAGTCGATAAAATAAGCACGGAAAAAATATTGAAAAACTAGAATGAAATAGATTATGATCTTTATATTCACGGATCAAAATCATGATAATTGTTATATATAGCCTGTATTGGAAAAAATCGCTCCTAAAAACAATTTATTACTCGTTTTTTTATTATAAATCTTTTCTTTTTTCTTTTTATCGACCGCCAGAGGCGGTTTCTTTCATAGTGGTACGCTAATCTCGTTTTCCCTTGGCTCATTACTTTGTCTACCAATTACTTTTCTTTCTTTTTTAACTAGCACAGGAAAAAATTTTCGATTTTCAAGGTTGAAAATTCAATATTTTTGGGTTGGAAATTTTGGTTTTATAATTGAAGGTTGGAAATTGGAGCGATTACTTTAATCTGATTTGGAAAACGTAAATTACCCATAGGTTTTGTAGAATAAACCAATGGCCTTGAAAAATCAAGTGAAAAAAAACCATGTAGAAATGACAATTTTCCAAGCCTGATTGGAAAACATGACTTTTTGGGTGGGAAATTTTTTATTTCCAAACAGTTTGGGAATTGAAAAAAAGGTCAAAAATCGATGTGAAAATACATATTTTTGTAAATTTGATACCTCGGGTTGAAAAACTAGACTTTTTGGGTTGGTTTCTCCCAAACAGTTTGGAAAACGTTAAAAATCCATGTGGATATTACATTTTTTTTAAATTGAGACTCCTCCTTGCAAAACTAGACTTTTGGGGTTGGAAATTTGTGTTTCTCCCAAACAGTTTGGAAAACGTTAAAAATCCATGCGCAAATTTCATGTGTGTGCACTTTTAGAGAATGCAATAGAATGTCTTCATTTTTGCATTTTAAGGATAAACGTTTAGAGAAATTAAAAACCAATAGTAAAGAAAATTATTTAGGAAGTGTTATTTAGCCTCCAGAGTTACATAAACTAATGCAGGTCCCCCCAAGATAGAGCTCCCCCCGCCTGTTGGGAAAAACAAGCAGCTCCCACCTCTTATATTTTATATGGCAAATTTTAGGTGTAGCTCCCCCCGCTCAGGCGGAAGGGGGGGGTGCGAGCCATGTTTCCAGAGCTGAAATTTTCTGAAGCGACCCAGTTAACTTTTGAGTTTGATCTGAAATTTTGTGAAAAGTCCAAGTAACTTTCACGTCTTAACTGTGATTTTATAGCTTTAATTCTTATGGATCAATTGATCGTCAGGTATTAAGCATCAGCACCAGTTGTCACTGCTTTAACTGCTTTACTAATGAACCTTCGTTTATAGCTTGATATTTAAATGAAGGTTCATTAGTCTTACATCCCTGTTTCATGTGATTAAATAGTAAAATGACTTCAAGTTTATTGATACATGACGGAATTTCGCTAAATATCAAGCTATAAATGAAGGCTCATTAGTCTCACATCCCTGTTTCATTCTATGAAAAAGTAAAATGGCTTCAAAGTTTATTGATTGATGTGGCTGATTGTGGCTGATTGTGGCTGATTGTGGCTGGTTGTGGCTGATTGTGGCTGATTGTGGATGGTTGCGTATTCTAGTATTACCCAATGTTTTTCATTGACCCCTTGATATAGGATAGGAATAATTGTATTTTTTAGCATTTTCGTTTCAACTTAACACTTTTTCTTTGTCAAAACTTTTATTAGTATTTTAACGTGTAAATACCCCTTTTTATATTTTACTACCTAATTATTTATTGTATAGAACTATTTTTCTCTCTAGCCGTAATTAAGCTATTTTATTCATTACGTTTTTTATGACCAATTTGTTTTGAAAATCTTTTATTATTATATATAAATTTTTTTTTGTGTAACCTCATTTTTCAACTTTTTCTAACGATTTGTTCAACCTATTTTATTCCATAGGCACGAGAATTCTTTGTTAAAAATACCTTTTTACTCTTATCGCTACTGAAAACCAAACCAACCTTAATAGAATTTTTTTTTTTTTGCAGAAACTCTTAAAAATATATTATTAAATTTGTCTAATAAAAAAAGTCTTTAAGATTGTAAAAGTTTGATTATGCAGTATATAATGTCATGTGGTATTCTGCTTGCCACAACCCTTTTATATGTTAATACCTTCTATTAGTAACAAGATTAACTTACTGTGATGTCTCAGAAAGCCTTTTCTTTTCAATACCAAAAAAAAACGTGTTTAATCAATTTTCTCAAATTCAAAAATTTGCAGTTACTTCCTTTTGTCATAACACGCCATATTATGGCCCCCGAAACGGAGACGGACCTCAAAACGTAGGTCGTCATTAAAATGAGGATTCTGACCTGTAGATTTATCAGAATTAGACGATTTTTGTTTATTTTGATGCAATGATGGTTATACTTAAAAATGAGTATGTTTTTGATGGTTTGGAAATATTAAAACACCAAAATTAGATACAAATTGCGTATAACTCACTCTAGCTCCTTGGATAATGAAAATGGGATATAAGAAACTTTCGACACCTAATGCATTTCAGAAAATGCAGATAACATCTGTGACTTTAGAAGATGAGTAAAAGATATCTTAAAAGTATCTTAAAGGCCAACCAGTATTTTGGGGCCCTAAAATCAACATTGATAAAACCGAAAATTCTAAATATGAGTAACAGCAAAAATCTTGGAATTCCGTTCCTACCAGCTTGACTTGATAGTTTATAACAAAAAATTAATATCATATATTAAGATTTTCGCTGAATCAGCAAAAAAAAGGCTAATTCTGTCATATTTTTGCAAAGTATAGGAAAAAATAAACTTTCAAAAGCTTAGTATTTTCAGTTCCAGTTCAGCTGTTTTTCTAAAATTTTCACAACATATTCCATACATGAATGGAACCATTTTCAAAAGAAATTGGTTTGCAGAAACTTAATTAAGAAGTCGTTAAATCAAAATTGTCATTTTGAAAATTTCTAAATTTTCAGTTTGGACTTGCATCATCGAAAATCTTGAAATATTCTATAAAAATCGTAAATTTTACATTCATCGAGCATCGGGTCGTAAATTTAAGGGAAAATAAAAATGTGTTCATAGTTTCTTCTCCCACTATTGCCACTGGGCTTAATAATTTGATTGTAACTACGCCTACGTTTTGGGGGCCCTAAACCTGCGTTTTAACAACAAGGGATATACTGTAAAGATTTTATCAAACAAATTTATGGTCAAAGTTTTGTATTCATATCTTAAAGAGATCTCGAGAAATCGCTGAAATTGCAAACCTACGTTTTTGCTAGCAACCTATCTTTTAAGTGATTGAAAAATACTGTTAAAATTGGAAATTTCGAAAAAGAGCTTTCGGGAAATAAAGTAGATGTTAAAGTTTTGCATGCAGCAAAGATTTTTGTAAAACCTCTTTTCTTCTAGATTTGAGAAAATTTTTAGATTTAGATTTGATCGACGTTTTGGGGGCCAGATACTGTAGCTCTCATGATTTTCATTTTTATAAATCTATTTGATCATTTAGATTTAGAAATAGTGTTCGACAAAGGTTGTATTGAACTCTCAGACCTTGAAGCTAAGAAAATATTGGTTGTTGCCGATTCTGAGGAAACTTATCAAAGATGTTTTCAATGAAAAAAGCAATGTTAACAGAAGATGAAATCAAATCAGCAGTACCGCAAATCCTTGATCTTAATATGGCATTTTTCACGCAACAATGTCTTTACACCATGGTCAAACTGAGGATTCCCGATGTCATTGGAGCTGAAACTTTATCCATGAAAGAGATTTGCCAACGCCTTGGAGAGAACGTTGACCAAGATTTGCTGTTTCGTCAAATGAGACTTTTAGCTGAAGTTGGAATTTTCGTTGAAACAGCAAGCGAAGATGGGGAAAACCAATATTGTTATAGTCTTGCATTACAAGGGAAGTTACTGCAGACGGGGGTTGAAGGCCAACCTAGTATGGCTTGTGGTGTTCATCACTTATCGGAACAACCTGCATGGAAAGCCTGGGCGACGTTGCCAGAAATCACCTCAGGTCAAGCCAAAGGTGAAGTTCCATTCGAGAGGGCTAACGGACAACGTGACGTCCCCTATTATAAAGAACACCCTGAGTCTGGAAAACCTTTCTACGAATTCATGTCTTTCTTTTCGTATAGTGAATTGAAAGGCATCTTAGATGAATTTGATTGGTCGGCATTCAATGGGAAAATAGTTTGCGACATCGCTGGTTGCTATGGGGTTGTTATGAAAGCGGTCAAAGAGAAATTCCCTGACATTACCACCATAAACTTTGATCTTCCAGAGGTAATTGAGAAAGCTGAGTCGATCCCAGGCGTTCAAATGGTTGCTGGAGATATGTTCGACTCTTCGACGATCCCATCATGCAATGTTGTTTTCATGAAGCACATTCTTCACGATTGGTATGATGAGGTTTGCATCAAGATCATGAAATCTTTACACAAAGCTCTCCCTTCGGATGGCAAAGTTGTGATTTGCGATGCAATCCTTCCTAAGCCAGGTGTAACGAATCCAATTGCTAAGAGTCAAAAAAATTTGGATATGTTGATGGCAATATTCGGTGGTAAAGAGCGTAACCAAGACCAATATAGAGCCATTTTTGAAGCATCTGGATGGAAGATTGATAGTGTTTTACCGATGACAAGCGGTGGTCCTTTAACAGGAATCATAACCACTTCCAAAGTGTGAAATCTTTTGATGTCATAGAGAAAATATTGAAAAACAAGACTGAAATTGATTATGATTATAAATAGATTATTTTTATATTCACGGATCAAAAATTATAATACTGCATTGGAAAAAATTTTGTTATCAATCTTTATCGACCGCCGGAGGCGGTTTCTTTCATAGTGGTACGCTAATCTCGTTTTGCCTTGGCTCATTACTTTGTCTACCATTTACTTTCGGTTTTTTTAACTAGATTACCCAGGTGTTTCTCTTTTTTTCCCCTGAATGTCTTTTATTCGGAATTGAATAATCGAGACATGAAAAATGACTATATTGTAATCTGTTTTCAATGAATAATCTAAAATGTACTGGAGATGACATGTAGGCGTTAATAATGTGCGCGCGCTCTTTCGCGAGCGTGATGCGTGATGGAAGGCGGTCGTTTCAGTGTGGTTTAGATCCACACTGTGACCTAGTATTTCAGTGTTTAAGAAATCGCGTTTTAAATTTTATCCCACTTTTTCAAAAAACATTAATTCTAATGCTTCGCACTGTAATTAGAGAAATGTGTTCAACTTTTTTTTCGATCACGCGCTACATTTTTATGACGTAATCTTTTTTCCAAGCAAAAAGGATTGAAGCCAAACGGTGCGATTGCAGCGCGCGTCAGTGCAGACCGGCCCGGGGGGGGGGGGGGGCTCTCATATGATCTGGCCTACGTCATGTGCCGCGCTTAAGGGTGAGGTTTTTCAGCATCCCAAAATGCACTGTAAGGGTGTGTTTCTGTGAGATTGCACTGCAAGGGTCGAATTTTAAAACAAAGTCAAAATAATTGTTAAAAAGAAAGGTTTTTACTTCTCGTTTGTTTGAAAAAATTTCTATTGTCTGATAATTACGGCTGACAAGAATAATTTTCTCAGTTTTTCTTTGAAACAGAAAATTTCCCAAAGCTTCTTCTTCTTTCACACGCAGATTACAGCTGAGAAATATAGTGCACTATAAGGGTTGGGTAAATCAAGAGAAAATGCACTGAAAGGGTGCCTTTTTTAGCCATATTGAACTGCACTGTAAGGGTACGATTTTGAAAAGCAGATTTTACGCGGCACATACCGTCGTTTCGAAATCGAGTGCGAAAATTTAGAAAACGAAAGTACTTGATACGGTGGACGAACTCACTAAAATCAATTTACAAATTACACGCTCGTATAACCACGGAAGATCTTCGCAGGTTTTCTTTGGATTACGTCATTATATCTTTGTGTCTTTAGCTTCACAGTTTTGATTTTTCTTTATTTTCTTATAAGCATATACTTTATAAGAATCAAATCAATAATTCCTGATAGACGGTGTTATACCTTCCGGTAATTAGTTCTTACAAAGTAAACAAGGGTTGGTGTACAATATGAGCATATTTATTTTTCTTATAAGCATTTACTTTATAAGAATCAAATCAATAACTCTTGATAGACGGTGAAATACTTTCGGTAATTAGTTCTTACAAAAAAACAGGATGGCGCAAATATAGCATATTTATTTTCTTATAAGCATATACTTTATAAGAATCAAATCAATAACTCTTGAAGACGGTGATATACCTTCGGTATTAGTTCTTTCAAGTAAACAAGGGACGGAGCACAATATGAGCATATTTATTTTTCTTATAAGCATTTACTTTATAAGAATCAAATCAATAACTCTTAATAGACGGTGATATACCTTTCGGTAATTAGTTCTTACAAGGTAAACAAGGATTGGGGTACAATATGAGCATATTTATTTTTCTTATAAGCATATACTTTATAAGAATCAAATCAATAACTCTTAATAGACGGTGATATACCTTTCGGTAATTAGTTCTTACAAGGTAAACAAGGATTGGGGTACAATATGAGCATATTTATTTTTCTTATAAGCATTTACTTATAAGAATCAAATTAATAACTCTTAATAGACGGTGATATACCTTTCGGTAATTAGTTCTTACAAGGTAAACAAGGATTGGGGTACAATATGAGCATATTTAATTTCTTATAAGCATTTACTTTATAAGAATCAAATCAATAACTCTTGATGGACAGTGACATACCTTTCGGTAATTAGTTCTTACAAAGTAAACAAGGGATGGCGCACAATATGAGCATATTTATTTTTCTTATAAGCATTTACTTTATAAGAATCAAATCAATAACTCTTAATAGACGGTGATATACCTTTCGGTAATTAGTTCTTACAAGGTAAACAAGGATTGGGGTACAATATGAGCATATTTAATTTTCTTATAAGCATTTACTTTATAAGAATCAAATCAATAACTCTTGATGGACAGTGACATACCTTTCGGTAATTAGTTCTTACAAAGTAAACAAGGGATGGCGCACAATATGAGCATATTTATTTTTCTTATAAGCATTTACTTTATAAGAATCAAATCAATAACTCTTAATAGACGGTGATATACCTTTCGGTAATTAGTTCTTACAAGGTAAACAAGGATGGGGTACAATAGAGCATATTATTTTTCTATAAGCTTTACTTTATAAGAAAATCAATACTCTTATAGACGGTGATATACCTTTCGGTAATTAGTTCTTACAAGGTAAACAAGGATTGGGGTCAATATGAGCATTATTATTTTTCTTATAAGCATTTACTTATAAGAATCAAATCATAACTTATGATAGACGGTGATACACCTTTCGGTAATTAGTACTTACAAAGTAAACAAGGATTGGGGTACAATATGAGCATATTTATTTTTCTTATAAGCATTTACTTTATAAGAATCAAATCACTAACTCTTGATAGACGGTGATATACCTTCCGGTAATTAGTTCTTACAAAGTAAACAAGGGACGTCGCACAATATGAGCATATTTATTTTTCTTATAAGCATATACTTTATAAGAATCAAATCAATAATTCCTGATAGACGGTTTTATACCTTCCGGTAATTAGTTCTTACAAAGTAAACAAGGGTTGGTGTACAATATGACATGAGCATATTTATTTTTCTTAAACATTTACTTTATAAGAATCAAATCAATAATTCTTGATAGACGGTGATATACCTTTCGGTAATTAGTTCTTACAAAGTAGACAAGGGATGGCGTGCAATAAGAGCATATCTATTTTTTATAAGCATATAATTTATGAGAGTTTTTAAAAATTAAACAACAATTGTTCTTAAATTGTAAGCTTCGTTGTTCTTGTTGTAAAATTGTTTCATCAAGGCTCGATGTAAAGTAGATTTCAGATTAGTTTCATCTACTTCTTGTTTTTCTCATTTAGTTCAAATTCTAGGCGAAATTTTCGACTTCAAGTCGTCTTGTTTCTTTTTCTTTTCATCTTCATTATTCAGCATGCTCTAATTCTGTTATATTATTAGCCTTATTTTCAAAAACTTTCAACCCAGGACATTTTTACTCTAACCACCTTGTTTATTAAGTATTATAGTCTAAGACAAATCACTATCTAAGAAATAAGCCCAAAGCAGAAGAAAATTCGCAAACGGGCTTTTTGCTGAAAAGAGTTTACAGCCGGTAGAGTTGCAGATTACCATGAGCCTACATTTTCCAATATTGCTAAAATTTAGCGTGTAGTAAGCATTTTTCAGTCTAATTTGATGGGTTAACGTTTTCGGGGATTAAATTAAATTTTGCGGTGGAGTTCATCCGCGAGAAGGTTTCGCGTTATCTGGTACCAGACGTGAGGAAACAAGCTACGACACGCTATATTCTGCTGAAGGTTGGGCATATTTTGGTCCGATCCTTCAGAGCTTTAGTGTGGTTGACCGTCAAAAAATTGGACAATTTTGCAATTTCCATCCTGAAAATTGTCCAAAATAACCAAAGGTCGACCCTGTTAGATACACATCTTAAAAATTAGTAAAGTTTTGGACCCTGTCAGACATCTCGTTCAGAGCCTAAAAAAGGGATCCTGACCAGCAGCACGTCCCCGTACCCAGTTTTGCGTAAGTAATTGCCTCACCTGGGATAATCCAACTCTTGCCAAAATATTTGACTTTGAGGTCTTCTCAGACGTTGCAATATCACGAAATAAGAAATCTCATGAACTTCATTTAAATTGAAAGACTTAAAATAATAATTTTTTTCTAATGCAGTGGTATATCAAAACAATTTACACGTGAAAAATATGGGTGAAAAAATATGTTACAAATATACAAACAGCCTGTATAAAACAAATCCTATAATGAATAATTTTTAAATCTTTTGCAGGTAGTAGACTCGCCCAAAGCAGAATATTATGAACCTCATTCGTTTCAGAAAGCGTACGATATTTGTATAAAAAAATATTTACAAAATTTATATAACCAATCAAACTATTTAAAAATATTTTATTATAAATAGCTTGTGCTTTGCCAAAAAAGTAACCCAAAAAGCCTAAGGCAAGTTCCGTGTCTTTAATTGGTTTTAAAATAAAAGCCAAAAAATCGAAACCGTACAACGAACCCTATAGAAAGAAACTTCTTGCTTAATTCTAAAACAAATTTTCGACATGTTTTTTAGACCACAGGGTCGTTTTTCTTTCGGCAAAAATTCAACGAAAAACCTGCCATATTCAACTTTTTCGATTTTTTTATGGCTCAGTTTAACAAAAATAATTCCCTTAATTATGTATTAACATTAATTGAAAGCCCAAAAATTATAATGGAGATATAATGCGGGATTTAGTCCGAACCAATACCTTATCGGCCAAAACTTAGTCGGCCCTAAGTGACTAAATTTTGGCTTGGTGACTAAAATTTGGGCCGACTAAAAATTTAGAAATGGCCAAAACTTAGTTGGCCCTTATTGACTAAATTTTGACCTATAAGGTATGCACTTGATCAGCATTCAGCATTGAAATGTTACTAATTTTTTGTCGATCTAATGAGCATTCTTCCAACTTCAAAACACATTCATTACAATAAACTTGATGTTTGCAAGGATGCACAATGACGTTCACTTCATTTGCATAACAAACGATACACATCTGATCTTCATTACTGACCTCGCGTCGTATCTGGTCTGTATTTTGTCGTCGAGCATTCCGAGGGATGAGAAAAAGCTTTCGTACTTCGTTCGTTGTTGTGACTTCGAAAGGTGTTCGACCATTTCGATCCTTTATTGTGACGTCAGCACCGCATTGTAATAACAATTCAGCAATTTGTCTTGAGGATGATTTGCAAGCAGCGTGTAGAGCTGTATGTTGATCTTTGCCGCCCTTTAAAATAAATTCAATAAATAAATATCAAGAATCGACTGCAGACTATTGATGACGAATGTATACGATGACTAGAAACTGCAACGAATTGAGCTCGTGACATTGTGCATAGTGGTGAGATAATCTACCAAAATCGTTCTCAGCTTCGTTCGCTTTTTAATGATTTTGATATCGAAATTTGGATAAAAACAAACTACTTACTTTAGCATTGATGTCAACACCTTTTTCAATCAGTATTTTAGCAATAGTTGTCAAATTCAACATCTCTGCGATATTGGTTGAATCTCTCTCAGCCACGATATGTAATAATGTTAATTCATCTTTGAATGTTGCGTTGACGCTCATATCTGGCAATGCTAGAAGTTCTTCCAGTTTTGTAGAATCTTGGTTGATGACAGCTAAGTATAAATGTTCCTGATCGCGAGCTAAAAGCTTTTGGATTTTTGGACTTGTCGCCAGTTGGAATGCATTACAATGATTCTTGTCTCGTAAACTGATATCGATGTCTGTATACAAAGAAGAAAATTTCAACCAAATCAACCAAAAAAACTACATCAATCCTCATGGGATATTTTAATTCGTTAATACAGTCGACTCTCTCTAATTCGAACCTCTATTAATAGAGTAAAAAAGTAAGTATATTCATCTGGTGGCTGTCGGTGGAGCCGGGAGTGAGGGAGTCTATCCCCTTTTCTATTTGCGCTAGACCTGGGAGATCGAATGCTGAGGTGGAGCGCCACACCTACTCTCAGCTCCCAGTAACTTACCGCCTAGATCAGATTACCCAATCTAAGCTACTCATCCGCTGAGTTGGCGGTGACCGGGGATCGAACCCACAACCCTGAGTTGTAAGGCGAATGCTCTACCGACTGAGCTACCCGGCCACTATTAATAGAATCTTTCTGTAATTCGAACTAAAATATTGGTCCCCTCAACTTGGAAGTGGTTAAAATTATTCTCTGTAATTCGAATCTTCCTTTAATTCGAAAGAAACCTTTGGTCCTCCCTTGAAGATCGAATTAGAGAGAGTCAACTGCACATTTGTGTTCTACATTCCTGCCTGGGAAACGTTCTGCAGGATAACAGCGAACATAAGGTCCAAGTAAAAAATATTGTGTGTGCAGTCAGTACACGTTTTTTATAAGAACAAGCTATATAAGAACATTTGGCTTCGATGGCCAAAATGTGAAGAACAAGTTAAGAACATTTTGAGACTTAAAACCCAAAAAGTTAAGAACATCTGAAGGCTTCAAAAATTTTGGATGTTCTTATAAGAAAAAAACGTATATCTACCGAAGGATTATTTAGTCGACGAGAATTTTTTTGTTGATTATTTTTTAAGGAAAAGGTAATACCTTTTGAGTAAGTATTCAATCTTACCTGGGTGCTCTAATAATACTGTCACCAAATTTTCATGCCCTTTCAAAGCTGCTAAATGGAGAGCAGTGAATTGTTGTGAACTGGTCTGTAAATTAACATCCATTCCGTGGTGTAGTAATTTCCTGACCACTTTAACGTGACCCCCGTCCGCAGCATTATGTAAGGGTGAATATGATTGGCTATCCATGACGTAAGGATTTGCATTGTGGTCGAGTAGAACTTGAACGATTTCGTCATAGCCCTGTAAAAATGAAGAATGACGTTGATAATTTATCATGAATAGACGATAGCGGCTTTCCGAATTCTCCCCGAATGATTACCCATGAAGCATTACGCAAAAAAAAATCACGGACGATATTGACTTTCCGTGAATTTTTTGCGCAATGCATCATGGTTAATCATTCGGGGAGAATTCGGAAAGCCGATATCGTCTATTCTTGTAATTGTGTTACAGAGAATGGCAATTATTATTAAACTCCGGTTAAGGAGTTTCTTAAAATCAGTGTTTTTCATTTATAATTGTGCGTAAATCCGATCAATCGCGATAGTCGGGTTCGATTTCCCGATCTTTCCGGTTTGATTTCCCGATTTTGGTTTTACCCATATAATAACAATTGCCGGAGTTTGCAGCCGTCATTTCGGCTGTTTTATTCAAGATTTTTGTTAATATTGACATTTTCAAATACTTTTTGTGTGACTGATATCATGGGTAATATCGAAAATAAAAAGTTCAAGGGAAGCTTACTTGTTGTTTAAGTTTTATATAAAAATATTGGAGGTTTTATTTATAAGAATCAAAAATTTTCCAGTTGCCATATGAATAAACTCATGATATGCATTCCTCCTCAATGGGATATCAATTTTTCAAGAAAGAGTGAGTCATTCTTAAATGTTGAGTATTTTCTGAGAATCTAAACATGACAGTATAAATGGTGTTGTCTTGGGGATAAAGAATCGTAAATCTTTACTCAAATATTGATATCGATATTAACACAAAAATGGTTAAAGAATGATTATTTTAAATACTTAGTCATACATCGTTTCGAGCATTAAGTTTCAATATTTAGGTAAGGTTTAACAAAGTTTATTATTTGTCTGTTAAGCATTAAAATGACCATATCAGGTCAAATATGTATAAAATAAAGTTACATTCATCATAATAGACATTTTCATAAATTACGTCACGAGCAACGCTTACCTCGTTTTAGAAATATTGCTACGGTAATTAATTCCCAGAGGAGTTCATAAAAAGTATAGTTTATTTATAGGGATTTGACCACTCTGGTGATGGTTTCAAAACGAGGGAGTTGTTGCACTCAAAATAATCTATGAAAATGACTATCACCCATCACATCCAAATGTTCGACATTTGTGGTCGAGAAAGCTTAATACATAACCATTCATCGAGTCACCATCCATAAAATATAGAGGCAATTAAAAAACAGCCCCAGGGTGCAATGTTAAACAAACAATGTGCGTCTTTAGGGAACCATTCTATTGATGCTGACTTTTTTTCCTTCGTTTTGATTTAGGGTAAACCAAAATGGTGATCTAGTCGTCATTTAAGTGTTTTTAAGATCCCTTTATGTCACATAATAAATAAAAAACAATAACTCACCAATGAAGCAGCATAATCCAGGGCTGTGATTGGATAAATATTACTCAACCTCTCATCAATCAGAATCTGTTCATTGTGAAGCAATTCAACTAAGCCTTCTACATCTTCATTCTCAAGAACTTTCAGTAACTTCTGTTGGTTACTTTGTAAACTGTGTAGGACTTTCTCTAATTGTTGTATACGGTGCTTGATGTAGAGGTGAGATGAAGTGTCCAAGAGTGGATGTTCTTTGATCATTAAAAATTGTGTCGGAATCTGAAATGTATGTAGAGTAAATGAGAATTATTCTACCAAGCCTTTCTCTCAATTTTGAAAAATGCGTTTCTACTTTAACGTCAATTTTTGCTGACATCCATTAATCTGCGATTTTATTGAGGTCTGTAGCTGAAACTACATATTGTATATGAACTGTCATACGTGAAAGAAAAAACCCTTTTTAAAAACATGTTGTGATGTGATTGTCCGATAAGAAGAAAAGAAATACAGTTAACTCTCGCTAATTCGAACTCCAACGGGGAATCTTATTTGTTCGAATAACAGAGAGATTCGAATTACAGAAAGTATTTTAAGAGTCTTTCTCCTTGACTGGGACTAAAAACAAGTTCGAATTATAGAAAGATTCGAATAATAGAAGTTCGAGTAATCGAAAGTTTACTGCATACGTACTTGATTGATGAAGAATCAAGACCTATAAGCTATTTAGTTTAGGATAAAGTAAATTTTGAATATTGGAAGATAAGATAATAACAATGCACAATGATGATGGATTCTTTTCAGAGAAAGCACCAATATATCACTCACGATAGCTTGTAGATTTTCCACCAACGTATCACCAGGTTTTTCAGCAATCAATGTCTTCAGTTTCAATTTCAATCTTGAGATTTCATTTTCAACCAGATCAGTACATTCTAACCCTCGGACATCACTGATCTCTTTATTCGCACCCATAGCCAGTAAGAATTCTACGCATTCGAACTGTCCTGACAGAGCTGCATAAAACAAAGGCGTCCATTTTGAAATACCCCCAACAATATCGATAGAACCACCATTACCTTTCAGTAAATGTAAAAGGTCCCTGTAAAGTAAAAGCTGAAAATATGAACTTGAGTCTTTTCAAACCCATCCTGAGTAAATCAAGTCAAAACAAATTAACACAAATAAACACATTACTTATATTGTTGGCTCCCTCTAATTCGATTTCAAGTGACTTATCCTTCGAATTATAGCAAGATTCGAATTACAGAGAGTATTTTGTACTACTGAGGGAGCCAAAACCAATATTTCAATTCGAATTACAGAAAGATTCGAATAGTAGAGGTTTGAAATGGTTGTAGTACGTAGATTGACCACGAGAGAAGCACGTTTAATACGAGAAAAACAAACAAAAAGTGAAACAATAGTGATTTATTGATATTACATGCTTTCTCATAAGAACAATTTTATAAGAACACGAGATTGAAAATGTTCAAAACCTAAGAACAAATTAAGAGCAACCCTGAGCCTCAGATTTCAGAAATTACAAAGAAAGTACTGATTTTAACAGATTTCAAAATATTTTTTAAAACCCATATTAAGTTTTTATGTAAAAAGAAAAAGCGTATTAAGAACATCGTAAGAACATTTGAGCTGAAAAATTTTCAAAACATTAAAAACAGCCCAGTCTGTGCCAAAATTTACTGGTTCTTATTAAAAAAAGCGCGTATAAGAATTACCCTTGATATCACTATTAAGATCACAATAAGGAATAGAAAACTCAAGTGGGCATACTTTTTGCCTGAAGCTGCAGCTATATGCATCGGACTCATTCCTCGTTCATTCTTCTGATCAATAATGGAAGCTAATCCTAGATTTGACATTGCAATTTGACGACTGACCCTTCTAGCATTTGAAGGTATTGTATTCCTGGTGTTTCCATCGGGAATTATTTCTCGTTGGTATTCTTCGATAATTTTTATAGCAAGTTCATGGTCTCCTATCTGGATAGCCATATTCAGAGGCGAAGATACTTGACCCTGGAAGAGGAAATTCGTTTTGAGATTTTTGTAATTTACAGTAAGTTTTAAAGGCCTATGAATCTTATGTTATATTTCATTGTCGTTTTATGCTTTAAAATAACTTGACATAGACATAGACAAACTCGTTGAATATTATATGTGTGCATAATGTCCCCACGACGTTAAAACATTACCTTTGTAAGAAGTTCAACTGCTTTTTGACTTTGACAGAAATGTATGGCCTGATAACCAAAAACATCACTTAGGGTATGGTCTGCACCATAAGTGACAAGGATTTCAATAACCTCTACTTGATCATACAGTGTTGCGATGTGTAGAGCTGTCCGACAATACTGGCTATCCACTTCGTTGACTCTGGCCTAAAGAAAGAATACACAATTGAAAAAAAATGATCTACTTAAAGATTTATTAATAAATTTGGTAAGCTTAAAAAAAGGAAAGAAAACATTTCTCAAATTGAAAATAGGCAATGAAGCGAAATTTGAAATTTTGATACGGTTAATTATTAATACTGAGTCAGAAAATGAATCTTGGTGAATCGAGGGTCAATATAACTTTTATTATTGTCATTATCAAAAAGAATGATGGTTTGCCTTTCAGGCTACTTGAAATTGTCTAGGTTTTCATTACAAGCATCATTGGGGTTTGTGCAAACTCACCCCTTTTTGAAGAAGAAAGTTTACAATGTCAAAATGTCCTTTGAATGATGCCACATGCAATGGTGTAAAATGCCTATAAGTGAACTCAGATATCTAAAAATCCAGAGCAAATTATAACCTTGTTTTAGTTGAAACTACATAATAATATCTTTAATTATATATTTCACATATGATAAGAGTGTAAAAAGAAAAAACCATCAAAAACATTTTACAAATGTTGAGAACCTGCAAAAAAATACCTGTATCCTTTAGCATCTAAACAAAGTGGTTCTTCCTTGAATATCCTTTGAACATTATGCAGATCACCAAATCCGCATGCAGTTGAAAAGTCTTGTAGAAGTAAGCAAAAATGCCTGAAAAAAGGAAAAAGGAAACTAAAACTAACACAGCCTGGATAAATAACAAGCTGTAAAAGTTATTAGTAGCTTAAATGGTTTTAAAATTTGATGCGTTTTCAAGGGTTTAGTAGATTTCATGAGTCTGAACGTAAGGATTAAGGAGTAAGGATTACTAAGCTAAGATAATTTACATACCTCATTCTAAAATTTTCAGTCTTTTCGATAGCAGTTTCATTGTATGAATCTTTGATATTTAATTCTGCACCATGCTAAATATGATGAAGAAAAATGTTGTGAAGGTGAAGGTGAAGAAGAAACAGTATCGTATAAAAGAGGCCCCCCAGCAGACCCTCAATTCACGCAATCACCCAATTTTTTTCGCAATTCACGCATTCACGCAATTTTTCCTCTAGTTTCACCCAATAACCAGATTTTTCAGAAAATCGAAAAAAATTTTCGGGGAAAAATTGGCAGAACATTGGAAAATTGGGAAAACTGCACATAATCGGTGGAAAAAAGGAAATATTCACGTAGTCGCACACAAAATAGCCCAGATTCACGCATTCAAAAGTGGATTTTTACGTTCACGCAAGTTTTTTAATTCAATTTTCACGCATTCACGCAACAGAAAATGCCCATTCAGGCATTTAGGCATTCACGCAAACCTCTGGAGGCCCTAAAACCTTCTTGATTAGGACAAAGCTTACTTAACAATGTACGAAACAGGTAGAAACACATGCTAAAACATGAATTGATTTTACATTACTACAGGCAATATGAATGAAGGTATATACCTCAATAAGAAACCTGACCATTGTTTCATTCCCGTGTTTAGACGCAATATGTAAAGGAGTGAAAGAGTACTGTCCACATTGTAGGTTCACCTATGGATAAATTAGAATCACTATTTAAGATAAAAAATTTCATTTTTATTCTAAAAACTTTTAATATGTTGAGTTAAAATAAACAAAGAATATGAATAAAAATATAACTATAAACCAACTGCATTTAGACAATGGAATGGTTTTTAGGTACTAGAGCGTACATAAAGTCAAAAATCCTGAAACAGGTGAGTATTGAAATTGGTTTGAAAGATAGACATAAATCTTTATATACTGATTGTGCTTGAATGCAGCATGCGTAGGGAAAAACTACAAAATAAAAATAAATTGCTCATATAAATTCAAACAAGATTTACCGATATTTTTCTTTCCAGCAGACATTTTACTATCTCTTGGCAACCATAATCAACAGCAACATGAAGCAATGAAAAATGACTATACAGATTAGCTTCAGTGTAACGGAAGTTGAAATTATCATTACTAATGTTTGACAATATTTCGTTCGATTTATCAACACACATAACAAAGTTCTGATCCTCTTCAGTATTCAAATCAACAATTTGCTTTGTCAAGAGCTCTTTCTCTTCATCTGTTATACCTGACTCTAATATCTTGTTCATTTTGTTATTCCAAGAATCAATTTCTTCCATGTGAATTAAGAAATCTGCAAGAGAATGGTTCCTAACTGACACAAATGCTTTGGTCAATAAAAGTTTTTGAATGGGAACTGCTGATACAAGCCATTTGATATTTCCAGTTGAAAATACAGTTCCTGCTTCCAATATTCTTTTTGTATGGGGAATAATCTTAGTTTTGTCTTGAGAAAATTGATATCTTGATTTCTCAAGTTTGTAAACAGTGAATTCCCCCTTTCCCTCAGTAGTGGAGGCGGCATCATATTGAACGATGCTGTGATATGGTTGCAAATTTGTCTCTTTTGGTACTCTAACGCCACATTCTGATCCTATAAATTTGAAAACATAAAGTAACATAAAAAAAGAACAAAAAAAGCAAAATTATATTTCTACGTGTTTGAAGAATTAAAATTCAGGTATATCTTATTTTAATGAAAGCTTGTGTAATTTCTATCAAAAATTTAGCACTATTCAAAAAAAAACCTTCCATAAAAATGGAGAGTATAAAAATTCTTGACAGAGAACTTTACCAACCACTTCCTATTGTTATTCCTTTTGGACCAACAACAAAAACTTTTCCTTTTAGCATTCGTATGAAAGTTGGTCCAGAATAGGATGCATTGTCATTATTGAATTCTGATGACCCTTGACGGTTGTATCCAAATATTGTTAGTTGTAAATACCCATCAAGTGGCTGAGAAGTATCTTTAAAATTAAATATAAAATCATTCAAAATGAAATGATCACATCAGACTTTTACAAATTCCCTTTTAAGTGATTACCAACAAAGAATTGGCTTGTGTTCAAACAGGTTTGGAAAAAAAATCAACAAAACTTTGCCAATAATTTTACTCATTTTTTTTCTAATTAAAGACTCGCAAAAAGTGCTTCAAATTTTGACTTAGAAATTCTAAATCTAAAAAAAAATGATATTGTTGATAAATTGTGCTTTCATACCAATATCTTCTGTAGCTTCTGTTGTATTATGTATTAAAGGTCCATGAGCTCTTGATACTTTACGCCTTCTTGATTGTCTGCGAAAACTTGCATTTTGTTTCTCCTTTGTTGAACGTAATTCCGATTCTCTGCTCTCCAATTTACTTTCCAACTCTGCAATGGTTTCCTTGGCAACTTGTAATTGAATGGAAAGTTCACTAATCTGCACAGTCAGATTGGAATCTTCATCCTCCATTTTTTAAATTCTCTATTCTATTCTAAACAGCAAGAAAAACACATTCAATTGCAATATTTCACAAATGCAGGACAAGAAGCATAACGTAGCAGGTCAAAATAATAGCTGATTTTATCTTACTTATCCCTACTATTTGCAAGAAAGAAAAGATCAATGAGAAAAAAGGGACATAATGTAGAGCTAACAATCCTATATGGAATTTCCAAAAGATGTCTATGATATGATAGACAAGATCTGGCTCAATGAAACACAAGTTTCGGGCATGTTTTTCCTACTCTTGTGTGCTTAATTGTAGGAGGGGGTGGTCATTTTGCAATTTTTGGAAAAAAATTACCCTCATATCACTTTATAATAACCACCCCCATTTTATGACCTTCATGCTAGGTGCCAAAATTGGCCAAAAACCTAGGGATTTAAGCAAAATTAGGTCAATAGCACTTAATTATGACACCCCCCATTTTGTTGATTTTTATCCCGAGTACCCCTGCTTATTCCACGCTCCTACGATTAAGCACACAAGAGTACGTATTTAAAATGTTAATCCCGTTTTGTTTGGCTCTCGGAATCACACATCATTTCCATCATTTTTTACCAATGCATCAAGGTTAACCCTATGATGGTTTCCCATCCTTACTGACTGACATTATGTAGTGGTCGTTCAGGCAATCACGACAGTCTATTGGATATATACCTCATTGCTACAATGTAAATATTTTAATGAAAACGTCATCTAATTGATTTGAACAAAATAACTAGTTCTACTGTATTTTTCATGCTGGCCAAATTGGGGAGTCTTCATTATACACCGCAACTTTGTGTAATGTTGACATACCTTGTCTAATTCGTTCATACAAGCTATTCAGTCTTTTAAATGTTTAACTACTTTTCAGACCAGATAGTTGCTATGACAGGTTTAGACAAGGTATGTTGGCATTATGGTATATCATAGGAAAGCTCATGCAAGCTATTGTGTTGTGTGAAGTCATTATGTTTTCATCGCTAATGATAACTGATAACTGGAGTTGAAATGGTATTGCATTTAGTGAAAGGTCTAATATCGCATTTTCACATAACACCCATATTACTGTATCACACTGATTATAAACAACTCCAGTTCTCTATCTTTGGAAGCAACCACATTATTATTGGCTCAACAAAATGAGCCAGATCCCCCTTATTACTTGATTAACCCTTTAAGTCTCAGAGCTTTGCAATTTTTGAAAAAAAAAATTCAAAAAATTTGTACCTCACGTCAGTAAGATATCTATTAAGGAGTAAGGGCACCCTAAAACCAGCATATATTTTCTTCAAAATTTCATGCTCTTTCCAATAGTAAGAGTTCCGGAAATCTTTTAGTTCCAGAGATATGACCCGGTGAAGTGGGACTGAAATGGTTAAACTTACTTACTTTTGCAGTTACTTTTGGTTGTCTTTGAGCATACAGGTCTGGCAAGAATCTTTTGATCCATGCCACAATCTTTGTTAAATTTACAATTCCTGAAGGAAAATTGGATCAGCAGAGAGATTTCATATCTAAAATTGAGTTTAAGTCATGTCTTCCTGCATCCTGTATATATAACCACGAATTTGGGGTTTGTTGGGAATTGTTTTGAGTTGCTAATCCAGTGCATTTTTCAATCCAGTCACATAATTCCTGTTTGCAGAATGTGGCACGTTTTCACGAGATCTCGAGTAGTACACAACTTGGAAAAAGTCGATTTAATTCAATTCAATTCAAAACATATATTTACCTGGAGGAAGGGACACCAAGTTTAGAAACCTAATTACAAATGGTGCAACCTAATAAAAAAATTAAAAGTTTTAAGTAAAATATAATAAAATAAAATATAATAACAAAGTAATAAAGTTTTAAAAGTATCCTATATATCCTAAATATATAAATCTTATTGTATTTACATTTTTGGTTTTTTCTTTCATGAAATATATACAGTTAAAAATAATAAGACTCTGGTATGCAAATACTGTTGCTGAGGGGGGGGGATTCCTGAGGGGCGTATTTGTTGAGGTAAAATTCTTGAATATGTGATAATAAATCCAGTGGTTCAATGATTTGTAGATTTTTGTCATCAAGATGCTCTTGTAAATTATTCTACTGACGTGAAGCTAGCTGCGTGAGAGAGTGGAGGCCAAAGGTGGTTGTGTTGTGTTTTATCGATTGCAGACGTGCAAAATTCGAGGTTTTCAGGTGCAAATGCACAGATAGTTTTTTAACCCCAAGTGCAGATTTCTCCTCTATTTTCTCCCCAAGTGCAGCTAATTTTAGCAATTTATTGCCTTTCTGGGCCAATTTCTGAGGTATAGGTGCACCTTTCAAAATTTATCAGCAGGGTGTGCTCTTCTCCAGTGTGGAACTTGGTATTTCCAAATTTTTCCTTGAGTGCAGCCTTACCCCATACTCTGCAAACTGGACGTAATTTCAAATTATTTGGACCAATGTACTTGGCAACATATGTTCGTTCCTCAATCACAATAAGGGCCGCGAATCTTTTTTCCGCAGGTTTTGGGGACAATACCTCAAGAGCCATTGCAAAATCAAATTTTACATTATCTAAACCCTTCTGACACCAAAACTCTTTCTAGTTTTATTGACTAAGTGTTCAAAAAGGAAGATTTACCTTCTCAAGGACAATACACATGTTTCTTACTTTTAAAACCATCCATTTTGTCCATTTAGTGAAAAAAATCATGTTTTTTGACTTTCGCATGACAAAATCTAAGCCGAACCCTTGCATGTTTGGTACCGACGGAAAGCACAGGGAATTCCCCATCAGACCCTGTTTTCGATATTTTAGTTTAGTCTTTTCAGGGGGTACAATAGCCTCGAATCTACCAGAAATTTGTCATTTTTGCCCTTCAAATAGTCATAAAAATTGACTCGGACAAATTGAACAAAAAGTAAGGTCAGAGGCATATGCACAATTTATCTAGCTTTCCATCGGTTATACTTTTAATATACTTTTATTGTGTCCCCATCATGCGAAAGTAAAAAAACAACCCCCTGGTATGACTTATTCTGTAAATTTGTTTTCTAAAGAATTTTGTTTTTATTTACAAAGATCTGCAGACCAGATATGCGCACGCACAAGTTTAAAGAACAATTTACAGACCAATTAGAAAGCCTTGCACGATATCGGTCTTTAATTTCGAACGTCTGGTCTTTTTTTCGAATGTCGAACGAAAAGATTCGAAATCTTTGAAAAATAAACAAACTCAGTAGTAGAGTAGAGGAAGGAGAAAGAGAGTTTTCTGTCAGAAAAAATGAAACTTTAGAAAGTCTGATAGTGTCTCAGCTTTTCATAGAAATTTATCAGAAGTTTTTGGGCTTCAAGTGGAATCTTGGAATGTAACTTCAGTAGTCTTTTTACAAGTATTGAATATTTTATACTCATTTAACACCTCTTCAAGCGATGGTTTTTCTAATCCAGCAGTAGAAGCACTCAACAGAGAGACATCATGCAAAGCAGAAGACTTTGGTATTTTTCTATGACACAGGGTTCTTCAAAAAGGTTTGTCACACATTATTTATTGGAATTTTTAAGCTGTATTAAGAGTGATTCTTATTATTTACACAATCTTTGGGGTACTTAGCTAGCCGTAGCTTTGTAGGTTTTGGTGGTTGGAAGGGGGAGTCTTTTCTGACAAAGGAGAGATAGGGAGATTGACTAACACTTGGTGACTATCTGGTCAAACTCCTATGAAAGCAAATTTCTTAAACTTTGTTCAACTGCAGATAAATACAATAGGGTCAAACAGTCATTTTTTTACAAAGGCATCTGAAGCAGTCTGAAGAGTGAATTGCTTTGATTCTGTTTAGCTCCAGATTAAAAGCACAGCTATACTAGCAAGAATACATAAAAAATTGATTTATGTTTGACTACTGTTGTCTCTATGTTTTTGACCAAGAGGACTAGAAAGAAGGCAGCAAGGTAAAGTTTTTTACCTTTGAGAAATGGAGAAGGATTATTTTTTAGCTAGAAGTATTTTTCAAAAAGGTTTTGGAAATCGTTCGGAGAATTACCAAAATTTGAGTGTGGCCTTACGTGACCCTTACGTGGCTATATGATTCCAGGTATATTTATTTTAGTAAAACAATCCACGGTTTTTTCAAAAATATTTCAAAAACTCGAGCGAAAAAAAGATGTTTCAAACCCCTTATTTTCATTGAGTCTAAACCCAGGTGCTCTTTTCATTTGAAGCCATCATTATTGATGTTTGGTTTATACAATGCTTTCTATTTTCGAAGTATATACATGATCTTATCTTCTTCAAGAGATCAGTTATTTTGTCCCTTGTACATAGGATACACTGATATTCAGCTCCATTGTAATTGTCTGGCAATCAGCAGCTTATGTACTTCTTATAAGATAAGATAAGGCTGTGTAGGCTAACAATGAATGAAAAAAGTGACACTCAAAGCAGAGTTTTAAAGTCATAACTGTTACCTATGTTATTACTCCCTGTACTTGCTTAAAAAATTCTTCCTTCTAGACAATAATAGATGATGGATTTAACTCAGATTTGACATAAAGCAATAATTACTTACAATTTTCATGCCAAAACTCTCCAAAGAAAAATCTCCCCTTCCAGCTTCCCACTGACATTTAACGATGACGTAATGATTAGAAATGAAAGTGAAAGTAATTTTCTCCGAAACAAGGGACTGGGACAAAATATACATCTGTTTGAAGACTGGGAACTAAATGAGCTAAAGCGGGGGGGGGGCAGCGCGGGAAGAAACATAAGGTGCCGAAGGAGGAAGGAGGATGGTGGCGACAGGTGGAGGATGAATAGGAAGGCTCACAAGCAAGGGGAAAGTGATTGCGAAGCGAATATACATGAGCGAAGCAGTTTTGCTATCGTGTATATGTACCTTTAAATCTCACCTACGCTGGGGAGCGCAAATGAAAAATTACTATATATATCCAATCTTTCAAACGCAGAAATGATTGAGAAAGCCGTCCGCCCTTCCTTAGATCAAACCTAGAATCGCGGCGGAGAGACCTGGGACTACGGATGGTTAAATTCGTTTTTTTCAAAAAGTGTCGCCTCGTGCGTTTAGATATACCAATTCCAAAAAGCTACGGACATAATACACGTGGTTATAGGTACTAGATAAGCCTTGTTTTTATCTCCTTAAGGTTTAAATTAGGAAATCTAAAGAAGAGATCGGAAAATCAGCGCGGGCTGGAAGCGTCCAAGAAGCGTTCAAATGGCGCTCAGTTTTCAAGAAGTCATTGCATTGACTCGAACAAAGAATTTCGAAGGGCTTTCGAACTTTTCCAAATTCGAATGTTGACAAAAACAACAAACAAACATTTATTGTTGTTTTGAAATGGTGCTTGATGAAAAGAAACGAAGAAAGCAGCTGAACTTGCGGAATGAGAAGAAAGAAGATGGAATTTTTATTCTTTCATCGACAGGCAAGGCTCAACAGAGCCATTGTTGCTTTATTGCAGGAAGAGGATCTAAGCTGAAGAAATGAACTGTATACATATGGTGGGAAAGCCATTTATTTTGGTTTAGATTGAATCTTGGTGAAGTGAGCATCACTGGACTTTTTGTATGTTTTGAATTGATGGGAACAAAAATATTTTGCGCTTTTGGATATGGCTAACCTGGAAGAATTTATTCCTCCCCTTATTCAGTGGAAGGAGAAATGTTTGTTTGTCGTTGTTTATGAAATTTTAGCTTGACCGACCCTCGATGATGTGGGATCTTTGGTTGTTGTTTGTTTGCATCGATGGTCAAAGATATAGAACATTGACATGCGACTGTATTATAAAGGATTTTATTGTTGGTAATGGTAATTAATGGTAATGACTTGTAAAATGTTGAAATACAACAACAAAACATGACATTATGTTTATGGATGCATTTTAACTTTTTTAAATTCCTGTGCTACAGCCGAGAAAAAAGTCACAGATTTTTTACTTTTTATGTGAAGAGTGTGCTCCTGTTTGACTGTTTGTCAACAACTCGAGTAAGAGGGTAAAAGACTGCCAAGTACTTGCCTCCAGCAAACATATAGATAAGAGTTTCCCAACTTTGAAAAAAAATCACAGCCAGTAAAATTTAGAGGTAGAATCGTTGAAGAATACTTTCTATACATATGTCAGTTTTTTTTATCTGGTTTTCTTTATATTTATCTCGGGATTTTACAGCGCTAATAGTTTAGATATAATTTTAGAACTTTGTTAAATTTTTCAGAATTTACGATGCAATGATACAGTATACTCCTAATTAATATGGTTATTGAATTTTGAAACTTCATAAGTCAACTTATTTCTATTAAATTCTAGTCTTGAAATCCTCTGTATTTCACATCCCTGTCTCAATAAACCGAGTGATGTTTAAAGTTTGTTTAACTTTTTTTTGATTCTCTGGGCTCTTTGCAAGGAAGACCTTTTGAAGAGGCTAGAGAGGTATTTTCCCTCCCGGGACGAAATTTTTGCCAAGTTTTCCAGCGAGTCTATGACACAGGGGTGTTTATGTAAGGAAAAATTTTTTCGAATGTTATTTTTATTCGAACGTTCGAAATTTAAAATTAGAAAGATTCGAAAGTTCGATTTTGAACAGTTCGAAACCGGAAGTAAAACGAGTCTAAAACAAAAACTAAGAAATAAAAATACTCAAGGCTCAGGGCGGACAAATGATTATTGAACTTTTCACAACGATTCATGAAAAAAATCATATAATTTTCCTCAAATCCGTAAAAGTAAACGTCGTTAGTTTGTACACCTAAAGTGTTTGAGTGTATCTCTAAAGAGGCTCGGTCTTCCTGAACCTGAGCAGTTGTCGGGGTTTCGCGGGGTTTACATTTACGAATTGATTATGATATGAATCTATTTTAACTTGCAACTTCTAGTGTGTAACCCTATAAATATTTTGCTTGCAACTTGCGAATCGAGTGACTTGCCTGGATCGCTTCGCAATTCTTATACATATACACTAGTATTGACTATCCGTAGATCTAACACGATTTTTTTTCCTATCCGTAATTCCGTTTTCAGGGGGTAGTGGGTCATTAACAGTTAGGTAGGGTCAGGGTTGCTAGTAACGGCTTGTCACTGTGCCGGGTGCATACTCGGCGCCTTGGGCCCCGCAGGGTTGCTAGTAACGGCTCGAATTTCAGTCAGGTTAAAAAAGGGGTACTTTTACCCATATTATAATAACATTACCCCCGTCTTTTTTGTCATTCTATAAGTATTTCCAAATTTCGTCTTCTGCTGTGCGAGTGTGGCTCAACGGATAGCGTGTTGGCTTCCGAATCCGAAGGTCTTTCTTTAGTGGTGGTTCGAATCCGACCCGGTGCGATGATTTGATTGGTCGAAAAATGATTGACAGGTATCAAAACTTAGTCAGAAATGAGAAACTAAGTCTCAAACAGTCAGTAGAAGCAAAGATACAGAAGAAAGATAGGAAAGGAAAAAGAGTAGAAGGAGTGTTAGATATACGGATAGTAATTATCACCTACCCAAGCAAGGTCGTATAGAGGTAAAGACTTTCTGTTTTTATAATCATTTTTTAATTTTTGGCGTCAAGCAGCTTATAGTTTAGTCCTTTTTAAAATTGATTATGCTTAGTTTTTAATTTCCACAATTAGTTAGTGTAAGTAGTTGAATTTTTTAACTGATCAAAATCAATTTTTATCATGGTTTATATCAGACACAAACAAAAGAATGAAATCTATAAAAAAGACAAAAGAAAATGTTTCTTTCTTTGTCATGCAAATATCTCAAGACTGCAATCATGTGTTGTCATGAAACTTTCACAAGCAAACCTTGTAATGGTTAAAAGGAAGACTTTTAAAGTTTGAACTTGACTTTCTCATTTGGTTGGTCCATGAAAACAGGATGCATCATAGCATGGTTGGTCTATCTTGTTAAAAGGATTGTATGTGGATGTCACTTTATTGGTTTTAATCAGCATGGTCACACTTTCTTGCTTCAAAGGGATTACACATGATCAAAAAAATAACAAAAATAAATTTTGGCGCATGTTTTCAAAAATCAGTCTAAAATTGAACTACTTCCACTAACTGACAATTTTGAACGAACTATTTAATCCTATAATATGCCTCCTAACAGATCTTCATTTTAGTGAAACTAGATTTTTTTAGAACTCTTTAGAGAGCTGCCTAGTTATATATAGTTAGCTAAGTCTACAGATGCGTGTTGTAGCAAGGGGGGGGGTCGGTAGTAAAATCTCAGACATAATGACGTTTACTACCAAGGGTAGTAAAATACCAAAATAGGTGGTATCTATGTGTACATTTTTGAAAAACTTTTACTACCTGAGTAGTAAAAACTGATGAAATTAGCAAATTTTAGCTATTTTTTGTATTCTTTTTAATTTTTGGGATAACTTTTCTGAAAAAATCTGAAAATTTTTATAATTTGAAAAAAAATTCTGTTGGAAAATTGTTTACTGCACTCAATTTTTTTTTCTCGATACGAAATAGACTAATTCTAAGGGCAAAACATTAATTTTCGCACTAGGTGAAAAATGTGCCGCAGAAATAACAATTTTTTAAAGCTTTTTTGTAAAAGCTGTCCGAAAAGCAACCAAAAAATAGGTGGTCTCTATGTCAAATTGTCCCAAAAAATTTTACTACCAGCGTAGTAAAATACCTCTTCCAAGAGTTTGGGTGGTGGTGGTATGCAAAAATTCGTAAAAATCCTTTTACTACTCATATATGTCTGAGATTTTACTACAGACCCCCCCCTGGTTGTAGATCGCCAGCCTCCTTGAGGTGATGGAATTTCTAATGGAGGATAAAACGACAGCTGGTTGACAGTACTTCGTTCTAGAAGAATAATCAACCGTTTTAAGGATCAAACCAAGAGTAAATCTCACTGCTGACTCTGGTGCTGTTGTTTTAAAATATTCCTTTTTAAAGTCTAGTGTTGACATCCCGCCCTCCATCTATCCAGTTCAGACATAGAGTGCAGAGGGGTTGAAGCCCCCCCTCTGAAGGTTCAGCCCCCCCCCCCCCTGAGATTTAGCCCCCACCAAAATTTGAAATAGACAGCCCCCTACCAAAATACAACAATAATTTTAATTTATGCTTAAAAATGTCAAACAATGCAAGGTCTTCATTTTGCATGTCCACACAAGAGAAAAAGTTACCAAATGTATAATGTCTTCTTTTGAAATTCTAATCAACAAACGTCAATAGTACGACTTCATTATTACATAAACAAAATACCAAAATGTACAAAGAAAAATTTCTTAGTTCTTGGAAAAAGTTGTTAAGTTAGTCCCCAGTCAACAGACCTAAACAAATAGCCCTCCCCTGAGTAAGTAGCCCCCCCTGATCTTAGGGAAAAAGAGCCCCCAGCCATAACTGTAGGTTCTAGCCCCCCCCCCTAAGAGCCAGGGGGGTTGCATTCTATGCCAGACAGTGTCAATCGAACAAGACAATTGAACGCAATCAAATAATTACAATGTGATGTTCAAACGTAATTGAATTGTAATAGAATATTACCTATAGGATTTTCCGTTCAATTGCTTCCATTACATTCGATTGTATTCAATTATGTTCAATTACGTTTGATTGATTCAATGGCATTCACTTGCATTAATCACTTTTAGATTTTTTTAATGATAAGGTTGTATAATTGATTTTTCTTTTGCAACAAAGTTGTTGCCTAGGGACAAGATTATTTATTCTGTTTGTACGTTGCTGAGGGAAAGTAATGTATGCTGGTAGGGGTCACAAACTCACAAATCGATTTTAGCTTAGGAAAACATCAAATTGACGTTAGTGGTTGTGTGAGTTAAAAAGGTTGTTGACATTTTTTTCAAATCTAGAAACATTGATTTTTCTTTTCATGCCAAACGTTACTTCTTGCCATGTTTCTTTTTGATTGCTTCATCTGTTTTGAAAACCAAAACAAACGACCCAATGTTTATGTCTTCTCTT
>NW_027104406.1:957366-1076416 GCF_902728285.1 Clytia hemisphaerica | reverse complement strand
TTATAAGCTTTCCTAAGCTTCAACAAAATTGCTTATTATAATGCAATAGATCGTAAAAAAACAAACCTTGAGAATAAAAAAACATTGACAACTGAAAACCTGTCATACTAAACTATTTTGATCCATTTAGGCCCTTTTAATGTGGACTAGATCCTTTGAATGGACTTAGGCCCTTTGAGTATAGACTTAGGTCCATTAAACATGGACTTAGGCCTATTAAATGGACTTAGGCCTTTTTAAAATTAAAGTTTTCTTTTGCGATGGACTTAGGCCCATGATCTATAAACACTGGATGGACTTAGGCCTTTTTAAAACTAAACACACTTTTTATCTAACCTTTATCGAGAAATTTTAAGGCCTTTTAAGCATAAAATCTTTACATTATACACATCAAAAGAAAGCTAGTGACTCATAGATGCAGAAAGTACAAAAAACTCATTCTTCATAAAAATGGACTTAGGCCTCTTTAAATTGAGGGGTAAGTGGACATAGGCCTTTTAAAATTGAGGGGTAAGTGGACTTAGGCCTTTTTAAAATTAAGGTTGCGGTTTGTTTCTGCTGCTATATACTACGTAGAGATAATTAATTACGGGAATTTTGTGGACAAGTTCAGAAATTATCTCCATTATTTTTCAAATATAAACTATGCAAGCCGTAGCGAGAATCAAGATGGCTAACAAAACAGTGCTGAAGGTAGTTTTTCATCAATTTTTAGGGATTTTGGGTGATCGATGTTTTGGGTATGGGTTGGTGGGTCAGCTTTTAAAACTTCATATGTTTTTCTAACCTAAAATTGATTTGTGAGTGACCCCTTATTCAATAGACTGTCGCTTTCTTCTAAACAACTATTGGTACCTTGTCAGATTAAGTTTATGAGTTCAAAGGTTGATTGATTGATCAATCAAATAACACTTCTAGGCTAATCAAAAAGATGATTTCATATCTATTCTGAAACGACAGGAGAACATATTACTTCTTACTTTGTTCAAAAATTGCTGCACGAAAGAAAACAAAAAAACCAATGAATTTTACCACACATACAATTGCAATCGACAGCAAGTCACAGTGTTTTTAAAGTTTGTAAATATGGATTGGGACTTCCATGAGCTAGAACTTGGTGTCATACTCTGTAGTTACTTGCCCTTCTTGAACATGATGAAAACAGGTGAAAGAAGAATTTGGCAGCCACGAGATACTGAAATCAATGATCCCAAAGATATTGGAAGTCACATGCTAGAACTTTTATTTGAATAATTATGCCAAAGGACTACATTTCTTTTTAGAAATAGTAGTAAACATGCCAACAAAGAAGAAAGCAATCAAGAAATCTCTGAAAGAAAATTTGGATGATGTAGATGTCCCATGTTGTGACAGTTATCTTACATGTCCATATGAAGCTAAAAATACACTGAAAGAACACTTGTTCAAAGTCAACAGTGGCTTTTACATTCCTGGTATTTATGACAATCAATTGAGGTAAATATTAATTTCCATTTCCTTATTTCTAATTTTGAAAAGATTACTATACAGGGTGTCCCCAAAAAAGTCCTTGTCAGACCACTGCAATAAGTAGAAATTTTTTTTCTTCTATGGGATAAACACCTTTCTATGTTTTTATCTTCAATTTCTATTATTGCTATTTCAATTGCTTAAAGAAAGAGCTAAAAAAAGCACCAATGACACCTTTCTATGTGCACATCTTTTATAATAATATGCTGTCTTTTTGTGTCAATCAATAGAAATGCCTTAATTCAAATAGGAATACGTTAAAAGTTTCTTTTTCAAATGCAATGGTAATTTTTTTTTAATCACAATAATACATCAATAAAACAAAAACCTATAAACTTCAATTGACAATACAACATGATAATAAAAAGATACTATTTAGATTTTGTGATACACGAACAATTTTTTTTTCTATTTATAGAAATGGTCTGACACAGGACTTTTTTTGGGACACCCTTTAGTACTCAGTGACAGTCTGGTTTTTCTCTTTGAATCCTTTCAATTCCTTTGACATTTTGTCAACAACAAAAAATTTTGTTCATATAACAAGCTTTTCAAGCATTTTAAAGCAAAGAAGATAAGCTTATTTTGGTAGCTCAAATATAATTTTCATTTCAGCACTTGCCAACATAAATTTGTGATTACTTTGATAATTTTAGGCAACTTGAAACTGTGATAAACCAATGTGTTGAATGTGGTGAAAGCAATTCTGTTCTCGTTATTGGACCTAGAGGAAGCGGAAAATCTAAAGTAAGCATTTGGCGCTACCCACCTTTTAAGTTGATGAAATTAACAGATGGTAGTTACGAAATTGCCATTACTAAAAATAATAAAAGTTTAGTTTGGTTTGTCCATTAATGAAATTTATTTCATAATTCAAATTCATGTGTTGAACGGTGGAAATGAATGCACTTATTATAATTCGATTTTTTATAGTTTAAATTCGTGTTCTTTTTTAACAGAAAAGTAAAATATGAAAAGTAAATGACTTGTCTTAAACTACTGAGGTTAAATAAGTTTTTTCTAATTTTTAGTTGCTTTCAAAAGTGTTTATTGGATGTTTACAACAACCATGGCAGTGATTATTTCTATGTTTACTTAAGTGGTGAGTATCTTTCCTTATTATGATGATAAAAAGTTAAACGACATAGTTTGCATACACAGTATGTTTAAACAAAAGTAAAAGAAACTTTATTAGCATAGGGGTGGTCCTCCTATCTTTACTATAAACATAATATCTTTAGGTAAAGGAACTAAAAACAATTTGAATAATAAAAAAACATATGTTATATGTTTACGTTTATTTCAACAATTTTAAACTATTCTTAATCCTATTGTTAATTTCCTACATCAATAAATTATTTTTCAGGTTTGATACACACTGATGATCGATCAGCTCTTCAAGACCTAGCAAGACAATTAGAACTAGAAAATGTTATTGGGGATAGAGTCTTTGTAAGTACTGTCACTGAGTGACTCTTGACTTTTTTTTTATCAGTTAATTCCCATTCATTTGTTGTAGTGATCGATTGTTTTCATTTCTTTTCTCTCCAGGGATCTTTTGCTGATAATTTGGCCTTCATATTAGATGCACTTAAAAATGGTAAGGCTTATGATTTCTTCTTCTTAAAAGGCCATTCATTATGTCTGAGTGGAACTATATCAGCTAAGTTTAGAAACGCAAGGTATTGTCCAAAAGAAACCAAAGACACTTTGTCTGCTTTTATTGTATATCTCAACTTCAGTTGAACCTGGGGATGTCTGTCTGTCTTTATCTGTGTGTATGCCCAAAATGCTTTGGGGCAACCTGGAGACTGTTGGCCCAATTAGGCACACTTGGGTGTTTTTTTTTTTTCAATTTTTGAAAAATTTGATTTTTCGTGTATGGGGGTGGGGGTCAATTTTTTTGCCAAAACAAGGCTGAACTTTGGGCGACCTATAAAATGCTTCAAAAATAGATAGGTTGGGCTGAAATTTTTGGTACACCTGTTTTTTTGGTGAAAACCTGGGGAGTTTTTTTCATTTTTTAAAAATCACAATTGGGCCCTCAAATAGTTGGAATAATAGTTGAGCCCAGTGTATAATCCATGTTTAACTATTCTTCAAAATTTGACAAGAGCAGTGTCCAATTAAAGATATTTTCACTTTTGTATTTCTCTTCCTTGAATTTCAGATAATGGACAATCAAAGTCAGTTATTTTGGTATTAGATGAATTTGATTTGTTTGCCTACCATAAAAACCAATCGTTACTTTACAACTTGTTTGACATTGCCCAAAGTAAACAAAACCCATTATGTGTCATTGGCCTGACTTGTAGACTTGATGTGGTTGAGTTGTTGGAAAAAACGAGTGAAATCAAGATATTCACACAGAGCTATATTGACATTTCCATCTTATAGTTTTGAAGAATATGTAGACATTGTAAGGTATAACAACCCATTAAATTTCATTTAATTTGAAATCATTAAAAAGTGTTTTTAAGTTCCATGCAACTAAAAACTGAAAAATTAAGGGTGGTTTTGTGACATTTTTTTGACTTTCTTATTTAATCCACGACATTTTTCGAATAACTTTAGAAAGAGAGCCTGATTGTTAAGCTTTCCGATGAATAAATTATTAAAGTTTGTGGGTAACTAGGTATGATTTTACACGAGCTTTTTACAGGTAAAGTGTTGTGGGTTAAAATGGCATGTGGGTTACTTCTTTACTGATCTTCTACCATTATCTTTTCTTTTAGCTCCTTTCTAAAACTATCAGAAGATTTTTCATGTAAAAAGTTCAGGGACAGATGGAATCGTAATTTAGATGTAAGTCATCATTGTGTTTTGCAAATGCAAATACAATCACTTAAGCTTGTTATATGAGAATCTAGTAATACTAATTTTGAAGCACCTTCTTCAAAGAGAGTGTAATTAATCGTTAATTGCATCCTGTAGAGAGCAATTAATTGTTAATCACACTTTTCAATGCAGCACCCAATGTTTACAAAATTGATTTTAATGTTTTTTCTTACGTTTTTTTCATGGAACGTTTTAATTGCATTTGCAAATTCATTTTTTGTGAGAAAGAAAATCTATAAACAACAATAAAATAAAAAACATAGAGAGAAGAGAAACGTATAAAACTTTCAGTGTAATTTACTTTCCTAACAGGGAAAAAGTACTTAGATAGACCCATTGTGCGATCAGCTCGTAATCACCTAGATAATAACTCGTACAATTCGAAAATAGACCTTATCGGAGTTTTTGATTTTTCTAAAAAAGCGATGTATTGTGGGATTGTTTCGAGTGTATTACAATAGAAATCTCTTAGGAATTCCTCGAGGGAATTCTATTGTAATACACTGGAAACAATCCCACAATGCATCGCTTTTTTAGAAAAATCAAAAACTCTGATAAGGTCTACTGCACTCGTAATTCTTTTTGTTTCGAATTTTCCTCGTCCTTTTGGATTTGGAAAATTAATAACAAAAAAGATACCAATGCAATTATTCTCGCATTGCACTCGTTATCATGTGATCACATATACTTATTTGAGAGTGTAGCAATACTAATTTTGAAGCACCTTTGATAGATGGACTAAAAAAGCGAGAAATACTCTACTTTATTTTTAGGAAAATCTTTCTGAAGGTTCAGTATGTTGTGAAATACTTTTGAAACAGTATAATCTACAAAAGGACTTTCAAAGTCTCATACGTCTCTTGGTAAGGACACCTCATACTTTTCTTTCAATTTATTTATATGTACCGGTTACACTTTTAACTCGCAAGAAGGGAAGTTGCAAGCTTACTTTCTTATAACAAAGTTTGTCAAATTAGATTGTAAAACTTTGTTTCCAATTGAGACCTCTGTAACATTTACTTCTCCTTCTCAAAATACAGTAGAACTTTAGAAATTTATTGCGAACAGTTTAACTGTCCAAAAATATTTTGTATTCCCTATTTAAACTTATTTAAACCTAATTTTTAGACACCTGTTGTGTATGGAATCTCAAACAAAAAGCCCTTCATATCAAACACAGACTTTGTGGAAGCATATACATCACTTCACATCGATAGCAAAACAGCTTTGTTAAATGGTATGAATTGATATTTTGCAGCAGTTGTACCGGAACTTGTATATAAAGAATTGATAATTTCTTTTTAGTCATTCATTTTCACATCTTGGAGTCCCATTAAGATCTATTTTTTCAGCTATCATAGTCCCACACAGAGTCGAAATTTGGCCCTTTCTGGGTCCCTTAGAGGGTACAGTTAGCGTGAAAATACAATCACTGCAAATCAATTGCGAAAATAAAAATGGGTACAAAAAGTATGAAACTTCTATCAGGTTTTCATTTAAAACTTTATAGGACTTTCAACTCTTGAGTTAAGTTTATTGGTAGCAGCAAAGCACGTCTTTAACCGAAGAGAAGGACAACCTTTCAATTACGAAATGGTGTATAATGGTAAGTAACTTTCTGTCATCCTTGAATAGTTCGACTTAATGATATATTGCTGTCAGGTCTCATCTGCTTCATTCAACATAGAAGTTGTGCACATAGAAGTTGTACACTCAGTGAATTTGAAAATGATTTCTTCCCTCTTTCCTTTCTAGAGTATGAAAACTTTTTGAAACGTAGATTATCCGGTATGCAAAATTTCAACAAAGCAGTTGCTTATAAAGCTTATGAACATTTGATTTCATTGGAACTCTTAAAAAGTACGGAAACATTATCCATCAATTCAACATCAAAGGAGTTCAAAGCAATGACACTTTTACTTGAACCTTCCCAAATTAAAGAGATTGTCTACAGATATCCTGAATGTCCAACTGAACTTCGACAATGGGCTGATAGCATGTTTGTGTACTGATTTTTGTTGGTGTTTGCTGGTATGATTTATTTTTAATGTTTGAATAATGTATCCCATTTATAAAGACGATTTCCATTCTAACAATATGCCACATAGGATTCTATGTGACCTAAAATTCATTCGCTTTAAGTAAAAACTTTTTTGCCAAGTAAGCGTTATTGAAGTAATTCCCTTGGGATGGTTTCTATATGATAACAAAACAGAAAGCACACTTTTAAAGCGAATGCACTTTAGACTGATCATGACTTATTGAAAATATTGGAAAATTGTCTATCTTTGGTCTAGTGAAATATTTTAGTGTCTAACAGTGTTATAACACCATGCAGACAGAATTAGTTCTCAAATCTTGACTCTATTTCTATGTGACATGCATATATAGTTGGGAAATGTAGACAATATTCCCCATATGCCTTTTAAAAATCGAGGAATGATCTCTCAAAATTTCATCAAGCCTTAACATTTTCTACCATCTTTCAACCATGTTTAAAAAAAAAACATTGTTATGCTCTTCTTAAAACTGCGCACTTTATAGTTTGTTTTAGTTCGAACATGGTTCAAGAAAATTAGGATTGAGGGTGTCTTTCCAATAATTTTATTCCTTATGTATCAATGCACACTGAGATTAATTATACCTGCAGTGTTTAGATTGCATAAACTGTGCATAACGTTTATTCTCAACTTCAGTTGAGCTAGAATCTGACAATGTATGTGTGTGTGTATGTCTGTCTGTGTGTGTGTATGTATGTATGTCTGTCCGAAAACTTTGGGGCAGACTGGAGACTTCAAAAATGATCGGATTTGGTTGAAATTTGGCACACTCGTTCCTTGGGTGAATATCTGGGGGTGTTTTTTTCATTTTTTGAAAATTTTCATTTTTAAGGGCGTGGTCGCGAGTTTTCGCCAAAACGAGGCTAAAACTTTGGGGCAGGCTGGAGACTTTAAAAATGATCGGATTTGGTTGAAATTTGGCACACACTTGTTCCTTGGGTGAATATCTGGGGGTGTTTTTTTCATTTTTTGAAAATTTTCATTTTTAAGGGCGTGGTCGCGAGTTTTCGCCAAAACGAGGCTAAAACTTTGGGGCAGGCTGGAGACTTTAAAAATGATCGGATTTGGTTGAAATTTGGCACACTTGTTCCTTGGGTGAATATCTGGGGGTGTTTTTTTCATTTTTTGAAAATTTTCATTTTTAAGGGCATGGTCGCGAGTTTTCGCCAAAACGAGGCTAAAACTTTGGGGCAGGCTGGAGACTTCAAAAATGATCGGATTTGGTTGAAATTTGGCACACTTGTTCCTTGGGTGAATATCTGAGGGTATTTTTTTCATTTTTTGAAAATTTTCATTTTTAAGGGCGTGGTCACGAGTTTTCGCCAAAACGAGGCTAAAACTTTGGGGCAGGCTGGAGACTTCAAAAATGATCGGATTTGGTTGAAATTTGGCACACTCGTTCCTTGGGTGAATATCTGGGTTTTTTTTTTTCATTTTTTGAAAATTTTCATTTTTAAGGGCGTGGTCGCGAGTTTTCGCCAAAACGAGGCTAAAACTTTGGGGCAGGCTGGAGACTTTAAAAATGATCGGATTTGGTTGAAATTTGGCACACTTGTTCCTTGGGTGAATATCTGGGGGTGATTTTTTCATTTTTTGAAAATTTTCCTTTTTAAGGGCGTGGTTAAATCAGGATTGTTGTGATATGATGTCTGAATTCAAAGAAAGGGATTTATGTAAAAATTTGTAGGTTTAAAAGATGAAATATGTAGAAACTTGATATTACCATTTCCTGCTCCACAATTTACTTTAAACCAGTTTCGGTGACTTTCCTTAGCAATTTTTTTTCTTTTCTTAACGTCTAGTCTTAACATTAGTTTTTCAAATTTTATGATGATAATTTGAAATTTAACGGGAACTATTAATGACTAGTTTTTGCACTCAAAACAATTCTAGAACCCTCTATTTTTTATCAGACTTAGCCTATTAAGTTTACAATTGGGCCTACGAATGATTGAAAAACACTGAAGTTGAGCCCAGTGCGGTTAGCACGTTCGACAGTAAAGAGTAAAATTTACTAAAATAGACAGCTTTAAATTTATTTTAAAACAGCCAAGAACATAATATAAAAATTTAATGTAATTTTCTAAAATATATCATAAAATATTTAAAAATTCTAATCGGAAATAAAGTTTACAAGAAGAAACAAAATTGAATTACGATAGTACTTTAAGTTTCATCTGGTGTCTGTAGTTTTTGTGACCTTTTTTATAAAGCATCCTATTTTCATAGACCATTCATTCATTCTATGTTAGAAAGTTACCGTTGGAAAGCTATTTCCAGGAGAATAATCTAAAGGATAAAAGCTTTTTGAAAAATTTAAAAATGAAGATGAAAAAATGAAGACTTTTTTCTGTTGTTTTAAAAATCATGACATCAGGCTATTTATAAAGTTTGAACATTCAGGCCATATTTTAAAAAATAAGGGAAGCGTCCGGTAAGATAGGAAAGGGCACTTATGTTTACCTGTTCACTTAGTAGGTTAGAGTCACCCGAAGCGCCCCCATGGTGGGGGCCAGAAAATTTTTGGATTTCTAAACCGTCTACAACGCTGGAAAAGCATACGGAAATATAGAATTTTTAGAATAAATACGTTCTTAGAAAGATGACATTTACATGTCCTAGCAGTAATGAAAAGATGTTAAGAATACAAAGCTACAATACAAGTTTTCTTAAGAAAAACAGTGAAATACTGTCAATTTTTTTAAACATAGATTATAAAATAATTACAATTCAGTTGAAAAGATACGTCTATCTTTTGTAGACTTCCAAATGTCTGTAATCTCTTTGATTTCAGCATCTCTTAAAGGTTCTTTCCTATAAGAGATGCGCATCAACATGTCGAGGCTGCTATCGTCGAGTGTACATCTCTTTTTGGTCATAATCTGGCCCATTTTAGAGAAACCACGCTCAACAACAGCTTCCGTGTGTGGAATTAGTATGTAAATGGCTAACAGACGTCTAACGTTTGGAAAGCCAATACATACTGCATCATCACCCAAAACATCCTCCACCGAAATTGGATCTGCTATCTTCTTTTGGATGTTTTCTATTTCTGCCTGGATTTTTTGAGATTTTTTTTGTTGCATATCGGTTGGTCTGAATGATTAGAAGTCTACTGTTCAAGGACCTCTCTTTGGCTTTGGCCTGAATTCTAACTTCCTTTTTCTGGGTGTCGATGTAAGCTTTGTATGAGTTGAACTCAACCATTAAAGCTTCAAACGGGCAAAATAATAGCCTCTCGCATCGAACCGTTCTGCCGTTGTACTCATCTGTGGCATCATTTCCATAAAAATCTTGCAATACTTTTAGCTCCTTTTCCCCATAGCTACTGAATGATTCATCTTCAATCTCCGGTAAACTGGTAGGATCGAGCTTTAGAAAAGCTTTTAGAATTAGAAAATCAGAAAGATCAAAAGCACTCGATATCTCAGCAACCAAAGCTTCAATGAATGGTTTGATCACCTTCTAATGAAACTCATTCATACAAATCGTCTGGTCGATCTTTGCTTGTTTCCTTGTTCCACCTGACACAGAGCTCCTCATTTCCATTGACTGGAGCTTTCCAATGATGGTGCCAGACTCATGGAAACTTTTGAAGTGTTTTGAATGGTAGTTGCATTTCATCAAATTTAGAACATCAACAGTTGATTTAACCGATCTTGAAATTTCTCCAAAGTCCTTCTTGTCACTTTGAAGTAGCAGGCAGAGGGAGTTGGTTACCGACAAAACATCCTCAAGAAAGGTAATCTCAAGGACTGTCCTTTCTTTGAGCAGTGATGCTCGGTAACCAATCCACTCGGCGTTTTTGTTGGTAGACACAATGTCATCTAAAGCCTCCACTATTTGCGTGTACCTTTCCCTACATCTTTTGCAGGCTGCTCCGTGAGAAAGCCATCTCGTTGTAGCAGCTTTAACCAGCATTAAAGCTTTCACGCCATAAGCCTTTTGAATTTCGGCAAGCTTTGCCCTATTCAACGAGCTATAATGAAAGGTCTTCCAGAGTCCCAATAGCAATGTATCTATCTCTGTCAACCACGGGAATTTCGCCACAAGATGCTTGAAACAAAGTGCCAGTCTGAACAATAAAAAATAGGTATTCGAAAGTAAGAATTTCGGAAAATTGTTCATCCCTCATTTCAATGCTCTTGATAAAAAGTATTTAAAGCAGGGACCCCTGTCTCAATTTCTAATAGAAGTGCTAAAAGTAGAGACCCCTGTCTCAATTTCTAATAGAAGTATTAAAAGGAAAGACCCCTGTCTGAATTAGAGAACCCTGTCTCAATTTCTAATTTCTAATAGAAGTATTAAAAGTAGAGACCCCTGTCTCAATTTCTAATGGAAGTTTTAAGGTAGAGACACCTGTCTCAATTAGAGACCTCTGTCTCAATTTTTCTAATGGAAGTGTTAAGGTAGAGACCCCTGTCTCAATTTCTAATAGAAGAATTAAAAGAGAGACCCCTGTCTCAATTTCTAACAGAAGTGTTAAAGGTAGAGACCCCTGTCTCAATTTTTTTTCTCATTTTTTCGTAGCTCGGTATAACATATTGGTCAAAGATAATTCATTGACAAATTTATTTTAAAGAAGGAAATGTATAAGGAAAACCCTTACCGATGACATCTGCAGTTTACATAGATTGAAAAGGGCGCGTCGTTACGGTATCTTCGTTGAACACCTGATTTTTCTCCACTCATCGTATTAGTTCCATCAAAGCAGACAAAACGGGTTTTCTTGATATCTACACCATTCTCCTCAAGGATCACTTTCATTTTGTTTATCAAGACTTCTGATTTTGTGGATGGAACAGATACCAGGGACATAAAATCAAGGTTGAACTTTTTGGAGTTCTCGTCAAAGTACGATAAGAAGACTCCCATCATTTCTTTCCGTGTGACGGACGTTGCTTCATCGGCAAACAGAACAATGTCGGCTGCAGCAACCACACGTTTTAGATTAGTCTTTTTTAAATAAGCGTCCAAAGATACTAAGAGAGAGTCACAGCTGTCTGACGAATCATAGGTGGCATTTTGAGCAGCAGACGCAAGATACTGTTTTGTCACTGGCTCTTCGATCTCTTCAGCCATAAATTTGACCATTTTGGGATAAAGTTCTTTTACTGGCAAATTGTTCCTCGCCAAAAAATGAATTATTTTAATGAGTTTGGTGATGTAAAGCTCATTTGTATTTTCTTTTTCTTTGAGCATTTGCTTATCTGCTTTTCCAAAAGCTTCCTCGATTCTGGTACTGCTTTTCATGACTACAGCGTCAATGTGTGGCTTGGATTTCTCGTGGCGTTGAAACCTTCGTTTAGGGTTGTCTTTCAACATGACGGCATTGTGTGACCATGCGCCCCGACCTCTTCCTAATGAGCAAGGTTGATCTCCGTAAAAAACTTCGCATACTTTACAAAGGTAGCCATATTTCTCAAGGTTGTAATATACCCATGGGTATTGTCGGACATATTTACCCTCGTCGTATAATCTGTTGTCTTGTTTGACCATGTCAGGTGTGGTAATCGGACCTGTATTTGTTTTATCTGCTTGGAAGTCAATCACAAGTTCATCCTCGTCCTCTGATTCCATTTCATCGTCAAAGGTTGCTGATGATGTTGGGATTTCCTCTGATGCTAAAGGTACATGCGGCGTTACAAATTTGTGCATTGTTACAGATTCGTTTGTTGCGGGTTCATTTGTTGTCTCAGGTGTAGATGAATCGTTGTCTGTTGTTGTCTGTTGGGGAGTCCTAAAAAAGTAAGGATCAAACCCCGAGTTTACGAAATTCCATTTGAGAAATCCAGTCTACAGTACAACAATTTCTGTTTTTCGTTTGGTTTTGGAAGTTAAAAAGACCTATCCTATGAAAAACATCCTCAAGAAATAATTTAATTTGGCCAGAGTCTAGTTTTAGCTTTTTGGAACAATAATGTAATAATGTTCACTTCCTTCACAATGGTAAAACTCTGAGATTAGGGAAAACAATATACAGTGTCTGACTTAAAATTACCTTGTCTTGGTGAAAAATGTTTTTGGATTGAATTGCATCCTTTTGCTGCTTCTTGTGTTTTCTTTTCTCTGTTAATTTTGCCTCGTTCTTCTGTAGGCATTTTGAAGTCGTTGATAGTTACGTTTGATAACTGTTGTGAACAGTTCAACGTTCTTCTTTTTTTTTACTCTCGTGGACACCCATGAACATTTCAAAAAGGAGCAAAAAACATTACGCTCTCCCTCGCAGAAATAAGAAAACTTGCACTATGATTGTTAAAAAGGGCATTTTTTCTTTTGACCCCCCCCCCTAATCTTTTGCATAAATGGACTTTTCTAACTTTTTTAAGAATAACATCTTTTCTGAAGGGCACTTTTCGAAGGAAGCGTCCGATATCCGGACGCTTCTTTTCTCTAAAAAATGGCCTGATTGCTGATTTCAAATATTTGTTCAGACTTATTGTATTTTTCTTGGATAAAAGTTTACATCACCGTGAAGTTGGTCATTTTGGCGACCAGAGACTTGATGGGTTTGATAGGAACATTTTTTTTCTTTTACCGATGATTCTGTCTTACCATCTCTCCAATTTTCGTCTCTAATGATGTATGGCGGCCAATTAATCGGTTCTTCTTAGACTAACTTTTAGATCAATTTTGTTTTTTCAACTGTTTCCAAATTATTTTGAATAGACACGAAGTGCCACTTTCTTCTTAGGACTTCCTGTCGCTTAGAGTTTTGGTTCCTCATTGCCGAAATGACCTTAGTTCCCAAAATAAGCAAACTTTTCGTGGTTTTGTACGGATCTTCTAACTTCAGATCAAAACCACTGAGGAAGGTTATTCGTCGCATCGGCGACGTCCATTTCTTCATCTCTTCGCAGTCAATTTTCACCTTTCCTGGGATTCGGGAAACAGAGTCAAGTTATTGGCAATGTTTTGTTTAAAATGTTAAATCGTGAAAATGCAAAAATTCTTTGTGTTTATATACTCAAAAGCATTTTTGTTGAATTCCATAAACTTGCGTACAATTAATGTTTCTATGATGTGATAAAAATGAAAACAATTAAAAAGTTTTACGTAACGAGGGAAATGTAAAGGTCAAAGGACAAATGTAACGAATAAGGCCCTGAAGAATAAGGAGGAGAGACCAAGGACTCAAAAGGCTATAGAAGTTCCACAGATAAGTAGCACAATTGTAGTACTTTTAGAATATAGTTCAATATGAAGCTAAATCCAATTTCGGCCACTTCAAGTAATCATCAGAAAGCTTTTCATTTTTCAAAAGTCAAACAAGGTCACACAAACTTGAACTTCCTTAACCGTTTATCATACTTAATAGCCAAAGCCCTTCTTCTGCTCTGACAACAAGCATAACATTTGTACCAGTTACTAGCATACTCCATACAGATATATAATCCCATGACCTTGAGGAATGCTGTTTCAGCCTCATCGATGATGGAAGAGTCTTTGACGGGAAGTGCTCCCATGACTTTGAGTAAGATGTGTAAGATAAGTGTTCTCTAATATCTATGCTAATATCTCACTTTTAATTTTGATTGTTCTCTGATTTTAAGTCAGACACTGTTTGTGAGAGTTAATCTCAATAACTTCTGTAATCTTATCGATGAGTGTGGTACTATTCGTGTTGAGAATGTTTTGAAAGGTTTTCAACTCTTGCAACGACAAAGAACTTTGGTTTCTAAAGATGTCAATCTGGACACTGTTCATTTTTCCCTGATGCTTAGAAAAATGATATTCAGTGATAGTGAATCCATTCGTGACAAGAGTTTGTTCATCAAAGGTATCAATTAATATGAAGAAAAGTTGTTCTTTAAGATGGTTTACTGTTTGTGGATCCTTGGAGCCGTTTGAAGCAAGGAGTTCGGTGAATGATTTGGGGGACAGTCGATATGTAATGTCAATGTTGTTGATGAATATTGACGATGGGGAAGTTGTATTAAGGAAGATAGTTCTCAACTTCAGTTGAGCTAGAATCTGAGAATGTCTGTCAGTCTGTCAGTCAGTCACCTCAAAACTTTGGGCAGGCTGGAGACTTCAAAAATGGTTTGATTTGGCTGAAATTTTGCACACTTTTTCCTTGGGTGAATATCTGGGGGTGTTCTTTTCATTTTTAGAAATTTTTCAATTTTTAGGGCGTGGTCACACTATTTCGCCAAAACGAGGCTAAAACTTTGGGGCAGGCTGGAGACTTCAAAAATGGTCAGATTTGGCTCAAATTTCGCACACTTGTTTCTTGAGTGAATACCTGGGGGGGGGGTTCATTTTTTGAAATTTTATAATTTTAAGGGCGTGGTCACAATATGCCACAACGAGGCTAAAACTTTGGGGTAGGCTGGAGACTTCAAAAATGTTCAGATTTGGCTGAAATTTGGCACAATTGTTCCTTGGGTGAATATCTGGGGGTGTTTTTTCATTTTTTGAAAATTTCAATTTTTAAGGGTGTGGTCACGAGTTTTCGCCTCAAAACGAGGCTAAAAACTTGTGGGCAGCCTGGAGGCTTCAAAAATGATCGGATTTGGCTGAAATTTAGCATTCCTTGGGTGAATATCTCGGTGTACATTTTTCATTTTTTTGAAAATATTTCTTGGTGGGGCCTGGGGACGAGTTTTTAGCCTAAACGAGGCTAAAACCTATTAATTATCTGATCTGTGGAGAAGTATGTGATATATGTAAAGCAATAGCAGAGAGTTTTGTGTATGTTGTCCGAAATAGCTAATCTAGAAATGAATTTGAAGACAAGGCTACAATCACTTAGTCTATTGTCCGAAATGTCGATCCTGTTTTGCCTAAGAAGTGGATCAGAGAATAATAGAGACAAAGTATGTAGAGTCGAAATGTTTATTAATCAAGTAAATGTAATCAAGTAAATGTAATCAAGTAAATGTAAGCAAGTAAATGTAAGCAAGTAAATGTAATCAAGGTAGAAAAACGCGAGGTAATTGCATTGGGGTAACATTGGGGATGTGCTGCGTACCTTCTTCTAAAGAGATGATAAGCCTGTCCACTGTCGGGCTGAGCAGCCAGGACAAGGCACTAGAAATGTAGGAGGCCCTAAGGTTACCGAAGGTAAGCCAACACCCCTAATTACTATATAATGTAAAATAGAAATAAGTTATGTGTAAGTAACCTAAATCACTGTGGATAGCGTCCAAGCCAGTGTGTGGAATCTAAATTACTGTGGATAGCGTCCGAGCCAGTGTGTGAGTGTTTGAGAATGTGCGGATCGCATCCGAGCATATATCTGAGGTATGAATTTACTGTGGATAGCGTCCAAGCCAGTGTTTGAGTGTTTGAGAATGTGCGGATCGCATCCGAGCATATATCTGAAGTACAAATTTACTGTGGATAGCGTCCAAGCCAGTGTGTGAGTGTTTGAGCATGTGCGGATCGCATCCGAGCATTTATCTGAGATATGTATTTACTGTGGATAGCGTCCGAGCCAGTGTAGAAAAATCTGATAAAACTGTTGGTAGCGACCAAGCCAGTGTAGAATTGACTTAAAGAGCTGTGGATAGCGTCCAAGCCAACGTGAATGGTTACGGCAATAAAGTTTGTTAAAATGGGCAGATTCAGAGTTGAAGCCACCGATTAGTAAGTACCCAGCACATCCCAAATGGTTGGTCCTTGGGTTAAAAAACCTGGCACCAGGAAAAACTCTAGGACCGAAAGACCGCGGGGTTGCAAGCAGGCGTTGGCATCATCTGGTGGTGTTTCCTAAAAATAGAAAAGAAAAGCAAAAGCAAACAACGAAGGATAAGAAAAAGCAACTGTTGGGTGGGTGGGAGGTAAATTCATTCTCAATCTGATCAGGCAGTAGAAAAGGTAGGAAATAGGAGTGAGATCAATTTAAGGAGATCTTGCAGGCGGGACTAGCTGAAGATAAATTGCCGGCAGCCGATACTGAAATAGATAAAATGGCAGCAAAGAGCCGACGGCATAGATATCCTGTAGAGGCGGGATGAGTGACCCCTGAAAGGCCTAGTGCGGGAGATGCGGGATCGATAATTAACCTAAGCTAATAAATTAGCTCCAATTAATTATCTGATCTGTGGAGAAGTATGTGATATATGTAAAGCAATAGCAGAGAGTTTTGTGTATGTTGTCCGAAATAGCTAATCTAGAAATGAATTTGAAGACAAGGCTACAATCACTTAGTCTATTGTCCGAAATGTCGATCCTGTTTTGCCTAAGAAGTGGATCAGAGAATAATAGAGACAAAGTATGTAGAGTCGAAATGTTTATTAATCAAGTAAATGTAATCAAGTAAATGTAATCAAGTAAATGTAAGCAAGTAAATGTAAGCAAGTAAATGTAATCAAGGTAGAAAAACGCGAGGTAATTGCATTGGGGTAACATTGGGGATGTGCTGCGTACCTTCTTCTAAAGAGATGATAAGCCTGTCCACTGTCGGGCTGAGCAGCCAGGACAAGGCACTAGAAATGTAGGAGGCCCTAAGGTTACCGAAGGTAAGCCAACACCCCCAAAGTCACCCAAAGCAAGAGAACACAACTAGGGAACAAATGCAAATTAGTAGGATTATAAATCTAAACAAAACACAACTACAGTTGTGACACGATTACCATTTGTCTGGGTCCCAAAAGGAAGAAGTAAGTTTTAATGATGCTATGCGGGATTGAAAATTGTGTATGTCGTTGTCTGATAATCTAAGGTAGCGTAAATAGCAGTCACTGGTCCAGCGCCCTAGTGAACGAATCATAGAGTCTGAAGCGCCCGATGACAGTGCGGCTGAGGCTCCACCAATTCTAAAACTGTGAGTGTTGATATTGTTGGCGTTAGGGAGGGCTAAGTTCAAAAGGACGACTACCTGACGTCTTGTAAGGAATTGACCACCGGATCTACAATCAGGGTCATAATATATTGGCACTTTTGGCTAATTTACAATTTTTCGAAAATTGAAGTTCGAGCGAGAATGTCAATTTTTAGGCCTTCAACTTGATTTCATCAAGTATTTCGATCTGGGAGGGATTTATGGGTTTCTAGGCTATATTTCAAGCCCTACTAGACCAATTTTGAACTTTTGGATCCTCAGATCCTAAGGTCCTAAGTCTTAAGTCTAGCGTTAAAACTCAGAGTTAAAACTCTACCCTTCGAACCTACTTTAGAGCACTTACAAATCGATTGTGGTTTCAAAACACCCCGGTGAATTTCCTTTTTGTGCCAAATATTTTGTCCCTGATTGTAGTAAATAGGGGACCTGAACGTGTTGGACTGACTGAGTTGTAGGTAATTCATCATAGCTACTACAGGACATAATCGGTGGGATAGGGCTGATAGTCTAATCGTAGTTCCTTGTCGAAATGGGTCTGTTTTACTTGCCTTTATTCTGACAAACATCATGGTAAAATTAGCGTTGAAGGAAACATTGGATGCTAAGAGGTGGGAGTTCGGATCAAATCTGTTTGGGGATGGACACGTGTACTCTGATACTCGCAGTAATCCAAAGAAGGCGAGAAGAGAAGCAGCTCTGAACAAAGCCTTGTCTGTGGGTTGAAATCCTGAGCAGGAGAGATAATCCAAAATAGCATGCAGGTGTTCAATCGTAATTGGGCGTCTTGGAGGTCGCGAAGCTGAGTTGCCCTGAGATCGCCTAATCCCACGAAGAGTTTGGAATAAAATGTTGAAATCCGACAGACGAGAGAATCGACCGAGCATATTGTTTTGATAAATAACTCCAAATATATATACTTTGATAGTTTTATATGATAGTTTGCGATTGGCTAGGGAAACAGCATAAAAACACAATGTAGCTTCAGTGACTGGAAAGGGAATAAGTTGGTTTGAAAAACAGAACGTGGTGTAGGAGCGAATTCCTGATCGATAAGTATTCTTTGTTGAGGGAGCAATAGACATTCTTAGGAAATGGATAAGATCTCGTCCCAAAGGTCCATTGTAGAGGTGGGAATGGCTGATGGATGTTGATCTGAAGCTGGGCAGATTGATCTGAACTTCTCTACCTGAAGACGAGATAGAAGGTCAGAGAAGGTGTTGTCTTTGCCTGCGACATGTTGGAAAGTAAAGGAGGCATTAATGTCTACGGATAAAAAGAATAGAGCTCGGACAATGCACATGATCCTGGGATCCTTAGAAGTACCTGAAGCCCAAACTGAGACAATGGACTCATTGTCTGTGAATATCAAGATTTGTTGGTTGGAAAAGAAGCGTCTCCAGCATGTAAGAGCAGCATATATGGCGAATAACTCACGGATAGCGATATGGATGGGTTGTCCCTTGTGTTGAGCCGTGGAAGAGGGCCAAGGAAGAGAAAACCAGTGTCCCTGAAAAAAGGAGCCATAACCCAAGAAGGACGCATCTGTGGACAGCGAAAGGGATCGGGAGGTAACTATAGGGCTCAACATGAAGGACTTCCCATTCCAAGATTTAAGAAAAGTGAACCACATATTAAGGTCGTCTCGAACTGATTTAGGGATGGAAACATGATAGTGGGGCTTTGAGACCGTTGTAGAAAGATCAATTAGGCGACGAAGGAAAATCCTACCAGGCTTGATAACCTTACATGCAAAGGAGAGAGAACCAATAAGAGATAAGAGGTCGCGTTTTGTACACTTCTTCCGGACTAACCATGATTCAATAGTACTAGAAAGACGATTCTTCTTGTCATCAGGTAAACGAATAGTAAGGTCGATAGAATCAATTTCAATCCCTAGGAAAACAATCTTCTGAGATGGGCCTTCAAACTTGTCCGTTGCAATAGGAACACCAAGAAACTCAAAGACCTGAACTATGAGATCCATGCGGTACTGACATTCTTCCTTAGTTCTACCAACAACAAAGAAATCATCAAGGTAATGTACAAGGGCAGTGACGTGATACTTAACAACCAGAATCCATTGCAGTGCATCAGAGAAAGTGGTGAAGATGAAGGGAGAAGATCTAAGTCCGAAAGGTAACCTCAAGTCTACATACCAGCGAGATCTCCAGTAGTAACCAAGTAAATGCCAATCGTCGGGATGAACAGGGCAAAGTCTAAAAGCGTGTCTGATGTCAATCTTTCCCATGAAACAACCCCTACCCACAAGACGTACTAAATCAACAGCATCATCGAAAGAAGAGTACTTAACATGGCACGAGTCAATAGGGATCCCATCATTCACAGAACTACCATCAGGTTGAGATAAATCAAGAATAATACGAGAAGAACCATCATTTTTACGGGCAGAACCAAGCGGAGAACAGTGAAGGTTGGGAAGAGGTGGATTGGAAAACGGACCTGCTGTGTGACTACGTTCTAGTTCTTTCAAAATGGATGCTGAAACCTTGTCGCTAACCAACGTGGCGGAGGAATTGTTCCTCCCAGTGTGAGATAGAGGACTATTACCAAAACCCAAACGAAACCCATGAGAAAAACCCTGGATCAGAAACTCAACAATTTCAGGGGGGTATCCCGAAAGAAGAAACTCAAGATTAGAGACCCTAATGGGTGAAGCAACAGAAGACGGCAAAGAGAACTGCAAAGGAAGAGAATCGAGTAAGAAAGAATCAGTGGCACTGGTATCCTGGGTGGTTACTGGCCCCACAGAAGATACAGACATGGAGAAATTTGCAGTTATTGTATCTGGTACACTGTCCCTGGTTCCATCTTCGACATACCTGGCCGCTCTGGCTGGCAGTCTGGGTACGCTGGGGGGCAGGAAAGGGCGGTCTGGAACCATAGTGGGAGGGAGCCTGAAAATTAGCAGAGACGCTGGGGGAATTTGATCCGAAAGAGCCTGGTGGGGTGGGTGGGAGCCCAGGGGCCCGTAGCCTAGGAAAACTCTGCTGAACACTGCCAAACGGTTGCAACTTACCACTGCTAGAACCAGGACCCTTACCTGTCGCGAAAGGGCAAGAGGGGGAGAGGTGGTTACTAGAACCGCAGGTAAAACATTTAGATTTTAAATTTCTATCCCTAACATAAAGGTTAAAAATATAGCCGTCTGAGGAGCTCCAGTTAACCTTATGTGGGTTGTTCGCAAGAGATTGTCTGAAGGCTTTGTCATAATTGTACCAAGCAGAAAAAATGTACTGGTTAGCCATGTTGGTAATGTAAAGTTGGTATTGTAAAAGTTGTTCCGTCAAGTGGGAGTTAAACTGTACCATGATTTGGAAAAAAAATGTCCATGCAAGAGACCAGGTAAGGAAATCGGTGACTTTGGCTTTGTATTTTGAATTATCTTTAGTGGTAGAGGATGAGTCGTTATTACTTGCCAAAGAAATACTATCCCCGTCGATGTTTAAAGAAATATGGGTGTTAGTGGATCGCCCAACGTTCTGAGGAAGTAGAGAATCAAAGTTAACGAACTCACCGCGTCTGTTTCTGTTGATAACGTTCGCTGGGACTGGGGGAAGTTGTAGGTTCGAAAGATCCTGTGTGCGGCCATCTTGAACGTCTTGTTGTTGTTGAAAAGGTGAAATATTTGCCGGTACCGATACGTTGTTTTGGACTGGCCGAGATAAAGATGGCGGGTTAAGTTGTGTGGGTTGAGCGAAATTGGTTGAAGTTGGAAGTGCTGGGGAAGAACGAATGTTGTTGGTAAGGAACCGAGACATGGTTGATACAAGTCTATCGTCAATTAAGTTCAATAGTTCTTCTTGTTGAGTTAAGTTCGAGGAGTTGTTTCCTCTCACAATTGTGGTAGCTGGAATGTTTGGTTGATGACCTCCTGTGGCTGTTGCAGTAACTGCTGGCAAGGTGTTTGTAGACAAGGTATTTGGTGGACCATTATCTTGTTGGGTGCGTTCTGGTGACACAGGGGATGAATTAGGTAAGTCATTTTGGTTGGTTGTAGTTGAACGGGGGTGGTACACGTCGTACAGCACGGACCTGAGGGTGTTGTCGGAGAAAAAGGTTGGGTTGAGACCATGACTTTGAGCATACATTGATAGTTCCTCTCTCTGAACAGTGTTCCATTTCTCTCGAGAAAAACTGCCTGGGTCGGAGGATCCATCATTGGAGTGGGATTGACGTTCTTGTTCGTCATCAATCAAGGGTGCATCGATCTTTGCTTTCTTGTTTTTTCCACACAACACAGTTGTGGCCAAATGAAGGATTATAATAATTTTAAAGATATTTTGTAGGATCATTTTGAGTGTCAATAAATTCATTCTCAATCTGATCAGGCAGTAGAAAAGGTAGGAAATAGGAGTGAGATCAATTTAAGGAGATCTTGCAGGCGGGACTAGCTGAAGATAAATTGCCGGCAGCCGATACTGAAATAGATAAAATGGCAGCAAAGAGCCGACGGCATAGATATCCTGTAGAGGCGGGATGAGTGACCCCTGAAAGGCCTAGTGCGGGAGATGCGGGATCGATAATTAACCTAAGCTAATAAATTAGCTCCAATTTAAGAAATGCTAAAGTTTTGCTTAAGCCATTAAGTTTACGATTGGTTTACGAATGATTTCAAAGATACTTAAGTTGAGCCAGTGCGGTTAGCACGCTCGACAGTGTTTATAATATCTGTAGCTTCCTTTTCCATGTTGTCATCCGCCATCTTGTTCACGCCGTCATCTTTATGTTGTATTTGTAGACCGTAGTAGTACAGTAGTACGTGGCGAATGATTATAAATCAAGTTCTGTCGACGACAAGGATTTTTAGCTCTCAAGATCTTGTCACTGGATTCATCCTCGAAAGTTTCGTCGTCGCTGGATTCAACGTTGCAGGTTTCCTCGTCACTGGATTCGTCGTCACTGGATTCGTCCTCGAAGGTTTCATCGTCATTGGATTCAACGTTGAAGGATTCGTCGTCACTAGATTAGTCGTCACTGGATTCGTTGCCGCTGGATTCGTCCTCGAAGGTTTCTTCGTCGCTGGATTCAACGTTGAAGGTTTCGTCGTCATTTGATTCGTTGTCGCTGGATTCGTCGTCGCTGGATTCGTCGTCATTGGATTCAACGTTGAAGGATTCGTCGTCACTAGATTCTTCCTCACTGGATTCGTCCTCGAAGGTTTCGTCGTCATTGGATTCGTCCTCGAGGGTTTCGTCGTCGCTGGATTCAACGTTGAAGGATTCGTCGTCGCAGGATTCGTCGTCACTGGATTCGTCGTCACTGGATTCGTCGTCACTGGATTCGTCGTCGCTAGATTCGTCGTCACTGGATTCGTCGTCGCTGGATTCGTCGTCGCTGGATTCATCCTCGAAGGTTTCTTCGTCGCTGGATTCAACGTTGAAGGATTCGTCGTCACTAGATTCTTCCTCACTGGATTCGTCCTCGAAGGTTTCGTCGTCATTGGATTCGTCCTCGAAGGTTTCGTCATCGCTGGATTCAACGTTGGAGGATTCGTCGTCACTGGATTCGTCGTCACTGGATTCGTCGTCAATGGATTTGTCGTCACTGGATTCGTCGTCACTGGATTCGTCGTCACTGGATTCGTCGTCGCTTGATTCATCCTCGAAGGTTTCTTCGTCGCTGGATTCAACGTTGAAGGATTCGTCGTCACTAGATTCTTCCTCACCGGATTCGTCCTCGAAGGTTTAGTCGTCATTGGATTCGTCCTCGAAGGTTTCGTCGTCGCTGGATTCAACGTTGAAGGATTCGTCGTCGCTGGATTCGTCGTCACTGGATTCGTCGTCATTGGATTCAACGTTGAAGGATTCGTCGTCACTAGATTCTTCCTCACTGGATTCGTCCTCGAAGGTTTCGTCGTCGCTGGATTCAACGTTGAAGGTTTCCTCGTCATTTGATTCGTCGTCGCTGGATTCGCCGTTATTGGATTCAACGTTGAAGGATTCGTCGTCGCTGGATTCGTTGTCACTAGATTCGTCGTCACTGGATTCGTCCTCGAAGGTTTCGTCGTCATTGGATTCAACGTCGCTGGATTCGTCCTCGAAAGTTTCGTCCTCGAAAGTTTCGTCCTCGAAAGTTTCGTCCTCGCTGGATTCGACCTCGAAGGTTTCGTCGTCACTGGATTCGTCCTCGAAGGTTTCGTCGTTGCTGGATTCAACGTTGAAGGATTCGTCGTCGCTGGATTCGTCGTCGCTGGATTCGTCGTCACTAGATTCGTCGTCGCTGTATTCGTCGTCATTGGATTCGTCCTCGAAGGTTTCGTCGTCGCAAATATCTTTAATGGTCGGAAATATCATAGCGTAATGGTCGGAAATATCATTTGATGATCGGAAATATCTTTTAATGTTCGGAAGTATCCAAAACTCTGAAAATTTGAAAATTTAATGGTCGGGAATATACCGCGCTTTCAAAAATGCTTCATCAGCAAAAAAATGTAAACAAAGATAATAGCCAAGGTGGTGTAGTGTGGCCAACTTGTTGTGTGTGCCAGACAAGAGTAGTTTTTTTATTTTAAGTTTTTGGGACACTATCTGAGAACTGTTCTGTTTCTTGGAGGGGGGCACTTAAGGTAAATGACCTGAGGCGTGGCACGTAAGTAAGGGTCGTTTTTTCGAGGTTATGGCGGGCGGAACTACACTGTAAGGGACGACAGGAGAAAAAAATGAGAAAAATACACTGTAAGCGTGTAAAAATTGAGGATTTGGGCCAAATTGAAGATTTTTTTCCCTGTAAAGGATAGAAAATTTTGCCATAAATGTTCTGTAAGGGCCATTTTTTGGCAAAATTTTCTCTGCATGCACTGCCAGCTGGATGCACTGTAAGGGTTCGATTTTGGAAGCCAAATTTTCCGCCGAAAGTATGGTCGTTTTCAGATCGAGTGCCCCCCCCCCTGCCCCGGGTAAGGTCTAGAATGGGAGGGTGTCCAGGTAAGGACTAGATTTAGGGTGATTTGAAAGCAGTGGGGGCTAGAGGAGGAAAGGATAAAAAAGACAAGAAAGAAAGAAGAGTCGTGGTTGAATAAAAAGGTCAATACCACTTTCTCTCCCTAAAAAGCTGTCTACGTCTTGTGTAAAATACTATATAAAGAACTACGAAACAGAACCACATTTGCTACCATCTTTGTTTACATTTTTTTGCTGATGAGGTATTTTTAAAAGCGCGGGATATTTCCGACCATCAAATGATATTTCCGACCATTAAATTTTCAAATTTTCAGAGTTTTAGATATTTCCGACCATCAAAAGATATTTCCGACTATCAAATGATATTTCCGACCATTACGCTATGATATTTCCGACCATTAAAGATGTTTCCGCCCGTCTACGGAAAAAAAATTTGCTTCGTCGTCATTGGATTCAACGTTGAAGGGTTCGTCGTCATTGGATTCGACGTTGAAGGTTTCGTCGTCACTGGATTCGTTCTCGAACGATTCGTCGTCACTAAACATATGATAGATATCTTCCAAGTCCCTGCTTCAATGTTGAGTTTGGAGAGTAATCCCGTCCACAGGACTAATGCGGTATAGTCTCTCCATTTTGATTTGTAGAATTTTTGTGAAGAGGAAAGTCATCCACCCACCTCTTATTCTCTTCGCGTTACGTATGATCTCATTGCCAGTCACTTAAACATGGTATTTGTGGATTGGTTGAAGTTTTCTGAATTTATAAACGTATTTTTCAATAAAAGAATAACTTAATGCATCATGCGAAAAAAAGCTGCATTTCAATAACTAGAGTTTCAGTGAACACTGTTCTAGGCTAACACCTCCCCCTCCCCAGCAGTTTGCGTGAATCTTGAGAAAGATTTGCGTGAATGAGTGAATTTCGAAAAGAAATACGTGAATTGAGGGTCCGCTGGGGGTCTCAAAAGGAGCTGAACTGTATGGCATCAAAAGTTAATTGCTTTCCATACAACTTGGAAAATACCTTAAGCTACTATTTTAAACAGCATGCAAAGGTTAAAAAAAGAATATCTTTGCAAATCACCTACCAGGTGCTGGGAAGACTTGGAACCTGCGCTCCCTGTCCAAAAGCAAGATCCTCCTGTCTTCACTACTGATGTAGAGCATAACTTCTTGCTCCTCCATCCACTGTGACATCGAATTCCTCTTTCTAGATATTTTGTGTTTTATTTGTTTGTACGCGTCAAAGTCGTCGTCTGAGTCGGTGCTTGTTTCGGTGCGTTCTTCTGTTTTCGTTTTGTTTTTGTTGCCTTTGGTGTCTTCTTTTGGGATATTGTTATGGTCTTCTTTTGGGATATTGTTATGGTCTTCTTTTGCGATATTCTTATGGTCTTCTTTTGCGATATTCTTATAATCTTCTTTCGGGAAGGACCAGAAGTAAATTTACACCATTAAGACATAATTTGCTATCCTATTATCCCGTTATTAAAATAGATATTACATTACGTTACCTCCGTACAATGTATTATGCATCATATTATATATCAGTCCTCTATATCCTCGCTGTCCTCTCTATCCTCGCTGTCCTCTCTATCCTCGCTGTCCTCTCTATCCTCGCTGTCCTCATTATCCTCTCCATCCTCACTATCCTCACAATCCTCACTGTCCTCATTATCCTCTCTATCCTCTCCATCCTCACCATCCTCACTGTCCTCAGATTTGTGTATTTTTGAATAGAAAATAGCATGTAGCAGATGCACGAATCCTATTAAATAGACTAATGCTGAGTGTCTGACGGTCCTAATTGGTGTAGCCAAAGGCGTAATAAGGCCAACTTTAGACTAGTGACGTACAAAGACTGGTAGTGTTACTTACCCTTACTGGTTCGACGATAGGTATTGTTGGATCCTGGTTGGCAGTTTCAATCAGTGCTTAGAGATAATCAGGAAGATAATTCCCTTTAGATTGGTAGTATTCCCTGGTGAAGAGATTCTCCTTGTAGGATATAACGCATTCACGATGTCAGATTGCTTGGAGACCTTTTTCATACTAATGAACGTAGTGTACCTACAAAAGGACAATACGAACACGTCAAGACTAAAACTTTAACTTACAACTAGTAATTCACCTGTGTTCACTGTCCAAAAGAAAGATCCTGCCTTCGCTGTTGATGTAGAGCACAACCTCTTGTTCTTCCATCCACTGCGACCATGAATTGCTCTTTTTTGAAATATTTTTCTGCATTTGTTTGTACGCCCTTGAGTCATCAGGTACAAAAGTGAACCAACTGAAAATAAAAACGAATGTGATTAGTATCTTCATTTTTCCCTGAACACAAAACTCACCTTGTGAGAAAATTCACATGTGTTCCCTGTCCAAAAGAAAAATCCTTTCTTCGCTGTTGATGTAGAGCACGACCTCTTGTTCTTCCATCCACTGCGACCATGAATTGCTCTTTTTTGAAATATTTTTCTGCATTAGTTTGTACGCCCTTGAGTCATCAGGTACAAAAGTCAACCAACTGAAAATCAGGGGCGGATACAGGGTATGTGAACGTGGTGAATTCACACACTCAATTTACTCGATTCGAAAAAATAAAAACACTAAAATTGTTTTCTATAATTTTTTTCTTATAGAAAAAATATTTTGTTCTTTCAAAGAAACATAAATGCTTTCTGTACACAATGTTCAAAAGGTACATCTGTTGATACGTTTCACTTTCTGTGCTCAAAATGACGTCAAAGAAGCTTTTGTTTGTGTGAGAGAGACTCTCCATCGTAATAAGTTACTGAAGGAGTCGCATTCATCTTGTTATCATACCTCAACGGTAGAGATTATTTTGGCAGAATTTCGTGAGGATAATTACATAGTTTTGCATACTTTTCACGAATTTTCATTCCTTCAGACTGTGTGAAACCACTTTTTCATACCCTTCACACTATCGCGATTTACGTGTAAACAAATCACGAAGTTTTCTCTCTTTCTGAGTCTGATCTAAAGTTTTTTACAAGAACATAAACTAACATGAGGTGAGGACATTTTGAAACTATGATTCTGTGCTCTTATAAGTAGAGTGAATCAAAGATATTATATACATGTGTGTGGCATGTAGCGATGGGGTAGAGTATTCCTTCAATTATCGGATTCAAAAATCGGGATCATATTGGAAAATCGGGGTAAACCGAAATTTTCACACAGTGATAAAAATTCCTGTATCCGCCCCTGAAAATAAAAACGAATGTGATTAGTATCTTCATTTTTCCCTGAACACAAAACTCACCTTGTGAGAAAATTCACATGTGTTCCCTGTCCAAAAGAAAAATCCTTTCTTCGCTGTTGATGTAGAGCGCAACCTCTTGTTCTTCCATCCACTGCGCCCATGAATTCCTCTTTTTTGAAATATTTTTCTGCATTAGTTTGTACGCCCTTGAGTCATCAGGTACAAAAGTCAACCAACTGAATGAAAATAAAAATGAATGTGATTAGTATCTTCATTTTTCCCTGAACACAAAACTCACCTTGTGAGAAAATTCACATGTGTTCCCTGTCCAAAAGAAAAATCCTTTCTTCGCTGTTGATGTAGAGCACGACCTCTTGTTCTTTCATCCACTGCGACCATGAATTGCTCTTTTTTGAAATATTTTTCTGCATTAGTTTGTACGCCCTTGAGTCATTAGGTACAAAAGTCAACCAACTGAAAATAAAAACGAATGTGATTAGTATCTTCATTTTTCCCTGAACACAAAACTAACCTTGTCAGAAAATTCACATGTGTTCCCTGTCCAAAAGAAAAATCCTTTCTTCGCTGTTGATGTAGAGCACGACCTCTTGTTCTTCCATCCACTGCGACCATGAATTGCTCTCTTTTTGAAATATTTTTTCTGCATTAGTTGTACGCCCTTGAGTCATCAGGTACAAAAGTCAAACCAACTGAAAATAAAACGAATGTGATTAGTATCTTCATTTTTCCCTGAACACAAAACTCACCTTGTGAGAAAATTCACATGTGTTCCCTGTCCAAAAGAAAAATCCTTTCTTCGCTGTGATGTAGAGCACGACCTCTTGTTCTTCCATCCACTGCGACCATGAAATTCCTCTTTTTTGAAATATTTTTCTGCATTAGTTTGTACGCCCTTGAGTCATCAGGTACAAAAGTCAACCAACTGAATGAAAATAAAAATGAATGTGATTAGTAGTATCTTCATTTTTCCTGAACACAAAACTCACCTTGAGAAAATTCACATGTGTTCCCTGTCCAAAAGAAAAATCCTTCTTCGCTGTGATGTAGAGCACGACCTCTTGTTCTTCCATCCACTGCGCCATGAATTCCTCTTTTTTGAAATATTTTCTGCATTAGTTTGTACGCCCTTGAGTCATCAGGTACAAAGTCAACCAACTGAAAATAAAAACGAATGTGATTAGTATCTTCATTTTTCCCTGAACACAAAACTCACCTTGTGAGAAAATTCACATGTGTTCCCTGTCCAAAAGAAAAATCCTTTCTTCGTGTTGATGTAGAGCACGACCTCTTGTTCTTCCATCCACTGCGACTATGAATTCCTCTTTTTTGAAATATTTTCTGCATTAGTTTGTACGCCTTGAGTCATCAGGTACAAAAGTCAACCAACTGAAAATAAAACGAATGTGATTAGTATCTTCATTTTTCCCTGAACACAAAACTCACCTTGTGAGAAAATTCACATGTGTTCCCTGTCCAAAAGAAAAATCCTTTCTTCGCTGTTTGAGGTAGAGCACGACCCTCTTGTTCTTCCATCCACTGCGACCATGAATTGCTCTTTTTTGAAATATTTTTCTGCATTAGTTTGTACGCCCTTGAGTCATTAGGTACAAAAGTCAACCAACTGAAAATAAAAACGAATGTGATTAGTATCTTCATTTTTCCCTGAACACAAAACTCACCTTGTGAGAAAACGACCATGAATTGCTCTTTTTTGAAATATTTTTCTGCATTAGTTTGTACGCCCTTGAGTCATCAGGTACAAAAGTCAACCAACTGAAAATAAAAACGAATGTGATTAGTATCTTCATTTTTCCCTGAACACAAAATTCACCTTGTGAGAAAATTCACATGTGTTCCCTGTCCAAAAAGAAAAAATCCTTTCTTCGCTGTTGATGTAGAGCACGACCTCTTGTTCTTCCATCCACTGCGACCATGAATTGCTCTTTTTGAAATATTTTTCTGCATTAGTTTGTACGCCCTTGAGTCATCAGGTACAAAAGTCAACCAACTGAAAATAAAAACGAATGTGATTAGTATCTTTATTTTTCCCTGAACACAAAACTCACCTTGTGAGAAAATTCACATGTGTTCCCTGTCCAAAAGAAAAATCCTTTCTTCGCTGTTGATGTAGAGCACGACCTCTTGTTCTTCCATCCACTGCGACCATGAATTCCTCTTTTTTGAAATATTTTTCTGCATTAGTTTGTACGCCCTTGAGTCATCAGGTACAAAAGTCAACCAACTGAATGAAAATAAAAATGAATGTGATTAGTATCTTCATTTTTCCCTGAACACAAAACTCACCTTGTGAGAAAATTCACATGTGTTCCCTGTCCAAAAGAAAAATCCTTTCTTCGCTGTTGATGTAGAGCACGACCTCTTGTTCTTCCATCCACTGCGACTATGAATTCCTCTTTTTTGAAATATTTTTCTGCATTAGTTTGTACGCCCTTGAGTCATCAGGTACAAAAGTCAACCAACTGAAAATAAAAACGAATGTGATTAGTATCTTCATTTTTCCCTGAAAACAAAACTCACCTTGTGAGAAAATTCACATGTGTTCCCTATCCAAAAGAAAAATCCTTTCTTCGCTGTTGATGTAGAGCACGACCTCTTGTTCTTCCATCCACTGCGACCATGAATTGCTCTTTTTTGAAATATTTTTCTGCATTAGTTTGTACGCCCTTGAGTCATCAGGTACAAAAGTCAACCAACTGAAAATAAAAACGAATGTGATTAGTATCTTCATTTTTCCCTGAACACAAAATTCACCTTGTGAGAAAATTCACATGTGTTCCCTGTCCAAAAGAAATATCCTTTCACTGAAAGTTTTAGCGGTTCATTTTAGTACCTTTAAAGGTTAAAAAACCTGTAAGGTATTTTTTTCATTCGTACCTTCAAGGTACTTTTAGGTACCTTTTGAGGTATGAAAATACTTCCAAAAGAATTTTTAAGTCCTCCAAAAGGTATATTTAAGTCACTAAAAAGGTATATTTAAGTCACTAAAAAGGTATATTTAAGTCACTAAAAAGGTAGTTTTCAAACGATACCGCAAAACGCCCCTTTTACTGTAAAATTAGTCTGATATACCATTAACGTGCTTTAAAAACACCACCAAAAGGATTCAAAAGTGCCGAAAGTTTTTTTAGTTTTTACCCTCGGGGTTCTTTTTTATCACTTAGATGTGATGGTGCGAAAAAGGTATTTCCTTTTACCCCCTAGGTATTTTAAATTTCCTATCATTTCTTCACTAGAATATACGCGAATAATTATCGAAGGAAAAACTCAAAAAGTTGATTTGGGAGATAAAAGTTCTATTTTTATTTTTGCAGATTGAATAAAATGAATTTTACATAGAAGAAAGTTAAATAATTCAATAAATATTGACAAAAATTTGACAAAAACTGATTCTATATTACGTTATAACTATACACTATTTACTATTCAGTAAGATTATGCAATCTAAAAGCAGATTTTTTCTGTATAAAACTATTTCAAAGGGCAATTAAATTCAACAAATTCCAAAAATTACAACTAGGAGCATTTTAAACAAAAACCTCAAGGAGTGCAGTTTTAGCCTTTCTAATTTTCATTTGGCAAAAAAACATTGACAAGAAAATATAGTGCTTTCAATATTCAATATTCAAACTCAAAGAAAAGAAGTTGAAGCGTAACTTTGTAAATTTTCAAATATCAAAATGTCTGCACGGACTCATTTATTCATTTGAGTTTCGTGGTTAAAACCGGCGACGAAAGCAAGCCATCGCCAAAACTGATCACTGCTAATGTCACAAAGATAAAAAGATACAGTGGTTGAACTTCAACCAGCATATTTTCTTATTTTTGTGATTGCTGTAATTAGTTTGCCTGATGGCTTGCTACCATCTCCGATTTTTACCAAGAAACGCTGGATAAATTCCAAGGAACTTTGCAACTCCTTTGGGTATACTAAGTTGAACACGTAGTAGCAACTGTACATCAATGTCAGTGCCGTCAAAGGATCTCTCGACTTTCCAATAGTGATGCCATCGAGGTGGATGAAAAATTCTTGTTCGTCGAAAATGTCAGGGTTAGCATGACTGATTCGAGGAGTTAGGGTGTTATCAATTCCGTAGTAGTGTTTTGGATCTTCTCGAAACAATGCCGGTAAGGTCATTACTCCAACAACAGCATATCGATCTGTTGAAAAACAAAGTTATATTTTTAAGCTTTTGTTCATATTCATTATATTCTTACTTTCAATTATGTTCCAAGGATCCTAAACGCCGGATATTAACTTTTCGATTTTCTGCCAACTGCCGGACTGTAGGCAGCCCCCCCCCCTGTTTCTTAATACAAATGTCTAAATTTGATTGACCATTCTTAAACCCTACTATACTATCCAAAGGGCTTTTGATGTTTGCGACGACGGATACCGCCCAGTGAAATGTCTCAACCTTAAATGGCAAGCACTGATGTGCAACTTACAGTCTTTTTCTTTTTTTGTTGAAGCATTGCTGATTGCCACCGCCATGTCAGATTTTGAGAAGTGGATGATAGCACGTGCGTAATCGGGCATAGATTCCTCCAGCCTACCGATCAATTTAAAGCCAGCCAAGCGTTGGAACTCTAACAAAATCTGAAATGAAAATAAGTAAACGCATTAGTAAAATGTGTACCCAACCTAATACTTCAGCTCGATTTCGCAGGCAATGGAATTTAACTGTTATTCACTAAGTTTGAGAAGTGGACCCTGTCAGATATAATTTTTGTAAAATTGGGACCCTATCAGAACGAAAAATTGCAAAATTTTCCCATTTTCACCCAAGTGGCAAAAATGACTAAAAGTAGACAAAAATTGAATAATTTTCTGATTTCCACCCTGAAAAATGTCCAAAATTAGCTAAATGCAACCCTGTCAGATACACATCTTGAAAGTTAGTTAATTTGGGACCCTGTCAGATATTTTCAGAGCCTAAACAAAGGACCCTGACCAGTGGCACGTCTCCGTACCCAATTCTGCCTAGTTGCCCTCCCCCCCTTCGATTCAATAATTAGCCGAATTATGCTTACCTGTTCACCATTCGCAAGGATTGGGTAAATGTCGATCAGATTTTTTACAGTTATATCATTATTGATAAGTTTCGCACGTCGATCGTGTAATGTTAGATCTAAACGAGTCTCAATTAGTTCTGCGTTTCTTGCGGCTTGCGGCAGTAAACTTTGCGATTTCAACGATTCAATGTGTTTTTGAAGCGAATGCTGATCTTCTCCAGCAGGGCTGTTGGGAAGATCAATCCCCAAAGTTTTTTGGATTTTTTAGCATTTCAACTGACTGGTCTTCGCTTGCTTTTCGTTTGCCAAATTTTTGGCGCTTTTCGATGACTTCCGGATTATCATCCATTCTGCTTCGCTCGCGCTTGACGTAAGCTTTCAATCGATTTGTCCAAAATATCGTGGCATGATCCCGCTCCCCAACAACCAACTTCGGCCAGCGAATAAATACAGCTTTGATCATGTCTGAATACTTTTCGTGATCTGGATACCTAAAAATAGCAACATATAAGCATCAAAAATATTGTTACTAGCAACCCTGCGGGGCCCAAGGATTCCAGTATGCACCCGACACAGAGACCATGGCTGTTACTAGCAACCATGACCTAAGCAATTCCAAACAACAAAGATGAGATACTCCCGACCGTCGATGATACTCCCGTCCATGTACGGAAAAAACATTTGCCATGCCGAGCAGTATAGTTATATTTTAGTGGTTAATTCTTAAGAAAATAAAATATTCAAAACTTCAGCTTTCTTAGCACGTGCTTAAATTTTCCGCAAGTTTCTGCGTGAGTCGATTTTCTGTCAGGAGATTTTTGTATAATATAAGCAAGTCATTCAATGTTTTTCAAAAGATAGAAAATGGTTTCTGTTCACTCTGTTCTTAAAATTTATGTAAACTCACATCTGATATTTGATACATTCGTCCCATAGGCCGGCAAACAAACTGGTTCTTTCTCCAACCGTAATGTCTTTGCTTGCGTTGAGTTTTTTGATTACTCCGGAGCGAAACATTTGATCAGTCACAATGAATGGGTGGGGCTATGATTTCCTAGAGAGAAACGATATAGGATTAGAAGATCAGGCAAAATGATTTGTTTGGATAGGTATCAATAAGGTTTGAGAAAGTTTTCTTCATTAAGTTTTCTATTTTTAGAAAAAAAAGATTTTAAGAAGTATTTTAAAATTTGCGAAAATTGAGGTTAAAATAGTCTTCAAATACTTTTTCTTACTTTTCAATCAATTGTGCTTTTTGTCCTTTAATGGCATTTTTGGTACTTGGTATTGTTAATTTTATGAATCAAATTCTCAACCATCACGAGTTTTTCATCTTTGTTGTTGCTGAAAGAGTTCTAATATTAATAGATTAAATAACTAATAACTTTATAATAATTTTCAATAGATTAAAAATTGACCTTACATTTCTTGCACAACTTCTCATCATCATGAAAAGTCAAAGGTTTCCATAAACTCCATAAATCCACGAGATCGCTTTCTTTTCGTTCCCACATTCTTTGAGCTTGCTTGATTACTCCGAACCCATCAGCCAAAAAGAAAATCGTTTGTTTGTTAGTATTGTTATTATGTGGTATATTTTCCAATACATTTATCAATTCCTTCCCATGAGTCCTTGTGGTGTGTAACGATCTACGTCTATGTGTAAACAGTGTTCGCAAAGTTGGCAACATTGAAGTAGGAGGAAGATTAACTTCCTTTGGAGATAATGATGACAGTGATGGACTCTTGATTGGGATAGTTCCCAATGAAGCAGCAGCCATGGTTTGTGATGCAGTTAACATTTGAAATGGATTAAATGGTTTGGCAATATTTTTTCAAATATTATTCATGGTATGCACATTACAATGTCTTTCATGGACCTAACAGCTGATTGGTTGCAAGTGACGTATTGTCTGATTTTACGTCACTTACGACCAAGAGCTGAGTTTTGAAGTTGAATTAGTTCGTTGGTGATGACTTCTCTTGGTAGATTGTAATATCTCTTCTATGTGTACAATAAAGGTAGTTGATGGTTCCTTTTGGTTTTCTTTGATGTTCTTAAATAGTGTAGAGATATTAAATTCAGTGTTTTCTTCTTCTGGTTCGCCATTTTGAATATGCGCATCTCCGTCCGCCATCTTATATTTCGCATGTTTTAAAAGCATTGTAATGTCAGAATAAATTACAATGGTACATACCATGAATACCATCCATCTTTTCAACCGTAAAGGAGAACCAAGAATATTCTTCATTGAACCAATGTTTTTCTTTACGACTTTGTTTTTTTCTCAATCAATTAAATTGTTCGTGAGTTTGAATATATTCAAATATATTCAGTTTGAATATATTCCATCCTTACGTTTCTTACACAACTTCGTCAGTCATCATGGAAAGTCCAGGGTTTCCATATAGACAATGCCGAATGCCTTATTCTTAGAAAAGAAAATAATAGACTGGAACTTCTAAATCTCTAGAAAAGATGTCAATACAATATCACAAGTAAAGCATAATTGATCCATCTCAATAGTCGAGCAATTGGCGTTTATAACGTAATTGTCTTTTATAACGTAATTGTCTTTTGATAACATTAGCATTCATGATAATATACCAAATTGTCAACCTTGAAATTGTCACATTTAGTTATTGCTAAATATTTACAACATTTTCAATAATCTTTTTTGTGAAATTTGTGTCTTGATTTAACTAAACTCCATGTCATTTGTATCATTGGTAATTAAATCATACCTTGGAACAATAGAGTTCCATTGTTCAATTAGGTTGCAAGAATGTACGTCTTTGTTCGTATTCATGATGTTCACGACGTGATGTTTTCTAAGGAAAGACCCCGGTTTTTGCCAGTAGTGGCAAATTTTATACTTAACTTTTGTCTAGTTTAAAGTTGTCACTACTGGCAAAAACCGGGATCTTTCCGTACAAAACATCACGTCATGGATATCATGAATTATGTGCACCATTATCATTACATCATTATCAACTTAAGTGACATCATTTTGTCAGCTTTAGAGATTTTCAAACGTTGTTGAATCCAGTGCTGTTGTCAGCTTTGTAACATTTGCATTTGTATTTCGCTTCTCCTGATCCGGACCATCCATCTGCTCTTTCGAATGTAATTAATATCTTCATTTTTCCCTGAACCTGTTGTTATTGAAAGAGTTTTACTATTAATAGATTAAATAACTAATAACGTAATAATAATTTTTAATAGATTAAAGATCGACCTTACATTTCTTGCACAACTTCTCATCATCATGAAAAGTCCAAGGTTTCCATAAACTCCATAAATCCACGAGATCGCTTTCTTTTCGTTCCCACATTCTTTGAGCTTGCTTGATTACTCCGAACCCATCAGCCAAAAAGAAAATCGTTTGTTTGTTAGTATTGTTATTATGTGGCATATTTTCCAATACATTTATCAATTCCTTCCCATCAGTCCTTTTGATGCATGAGGGTGTAACGTTGTTGAATCCAGCGCTTTCGTCAGCTTTGTAACATTTGCATTTGTATTTCGCTTCTCCTGATCCGGACCATCCATCTTCTATTTCACATTGGCCGCTGCGTGAATTAAGGGTGAATATACAGGAATTGTGACATATGATGTCTTGTTAGAAAAAACAATCATTAAACGATCTACATTCCCTGTCAACAAAGAGTTTTCCATGGATCCGACAGGCTGATGTTGCTAGGATGAAAGTCATCTACCCCTTCCGTCACCCATTCTTGTTACATGATTGAACGTAATCGAAGTGAACGACCACCATGTAAAACAATAAAACAAAACTTTTCATTGTCTTCATTTTTCACCCTAACAACATGAATATAAATATGATTGATAAATATGATTGGTAAATAAATTAATTAATTGATAAATTAAAAAGTAAATCATAAATCGAAAATAAATTGTAAATCAAATATAAAAAATAAATCAAAATTTAATCAAAAATAAATTAAATCTCTGAACCATTAGCAATCCGGCAGGCTGATGTTGCTAGGATGAAAGTCATCTATCCCTTCCGTCACCAATTTCTTGTTACATGATTGAACGTAATCGAAGTGAACGATCACCATGTAAAACAATTAAACAAAACTTTTCATTGTCTTCATTTTTCACCCTAACAACATGAATATAAATATGATTGATAAATAAATTAATTAATTGATAAATTAAAAAGTAAATCGTAAATCAAATATAAAAAATAAATCCAAATTTAATCAAAAATCTAAAAATAAATTAAATCTCTGAAGAACTGGCAATCCGCCAGGCTGTTGTTGCTGGGATGAAAGTCATCTATCCCTTCCGTCACCAATTTCTTGTTACATGATTGAACGTAATCGAAGTGAACGACCACCATGTAAAACAATTAAACAAAACTTTTCATTGTCTTCATTTTTCACCCTAACAACATGAATATAAATATGATTGATAAATAAATCAATTAATTGATAAATTAAAAAGTAAATCATAAATCAAAAATAAATCGTAAATCAAATATGAAAAATAAATCATTTGACCCCGAGAATGTAGGTGAAATTTGAATCAGACCTGAAAGATGTAGATTTGAATTTTTAAAAACAATGAATGTTTTCAATGAAATTTTGAACCTCCAAAATCCTTTCCCAGGGGTTAGTTTCATTACTTTTGATAGATAGGCTAATTTTTTTGGTCCTTGAAGTTGACTCCCATTTTCGTTATAACCCCCAGAATGTAGGTTTGGTTTTATGGCTTTAAATCTAGTAATAGTAAAATGTTGATATTTTTTCAAATGGATTGATTATGACAGCAAATTTTAGAAATATTTTGTGCCAAAACAATATTCTAAAGAACATTTTGTTATTCTGAAAAATGGATTTTTTCGCTTTTTAACCCCCAGAATGTAGGTGAAAAGATTTGGTTGTTGAGAGCAGAATTTCAGTATTCATCCGAAATTATTAATTTCTAAGAGAAATTCATACTTTAGAAATATACTCTGACAAAAATTTAACAAAGATATTAATTTTATGTGCTACAAATGAGGAAAAGTAAAAGAAAGGAAGATAAACCAGCTGCGCTGGAAGCTCCGGCTTAAGAGTTTAAAAGATGTGAAAGATGAGCTTGTTCAGTTAGTTGTGTTAGAATGTTGCCCACAAACTACTAATCAGAACAGACCAGAAAGCAAAGTAATAATTCTATTGCAGAGCGAGTATGAGAAATAATCTTAACAAATAAATAAACCAGCTGGAAGTTTAGCTCTTCTAAGTGATTACACATGCATTTTCTTGCCTAAAGAACCAACCCCACCCCCGCCCACTCATCCTCGACTAAAAAGTTCAAAATTGGAGCTAAAGGAGATAACATTTAGAAGTGAATATTTCCAAGTTCTTATAAATTAAATTTTTTCTAAACTTGCCAATAGCGAAGCCATGATGCGCCGTTGATTTGATTGTCCGGATAAAATTTTGGGGAGAAAAATAGCCTAAATTAGAGGCCACAGCTTTGCATTAGCTAAGCATTATTTTTTCTGTTGGGATAATACTTGGAAAAGAGTAGGATAAACCAAATTAAATGGTACAATAGTGTGTATGTAATAAATACTGGTATATTTGGAAAAAACCTGTTTCGGGTTTGAAAAATCTTCAAAAGGGATGGTCGCCCCAGCCAATGAAATTACGACAAGTCCAAAAAATATAATTTTCAGTTATAACACTGTGAAAATTTCTCCGATCTTGTTCAAATTTACACAGGAATTGTGTTTTAGTATCCTTTACTGAATTCTCATAGTGATATGTTTGTAAAAAATCTGTGTCGGGTTTGAAAAATCAAAAGGAACGGTCGCCAGCCGCGATGAAATTACGACAAAGTTCAAAAACGATCATTTTCAGCCATAACACTGTGAAAATTTCTCCAATCTTGTTCAAATTTTCAAAGGAATTGTGTTTTAGTATCCTTTACTGAATTCTCATAGTGATATGTTTGTAAAAAATCTGTGTCGGGTTTGAATAATCAAAAGGAGCGGTCGCCAGCCGCGATGAAATAACGACAAAGTCCAAAAACGATCATTTTCAGCCATACCACTGTGAAAATTTCTCCAATCTTGTTCAATTTTCAAAGGAATTGTGTTTTAGTATCCTTTACTGAATTCTCATAGTGATATGTTTGTAAAAAATCTGTGTCGGGTTTGAATAATCAAAAGGAACGGTCGCCAGCCGCGATGAAATAACGACAAAGTCCAAAAACGATCATTTTCAGCCATACCACTGTGAAAATTTCTCCAATCTTGTTCAAATTTACACAGGAATTGTGTTTTAGTATCCTTTACTGAATTCTCATAGTGATATGTTTGTAAAAAATCTGTGTCGGGTTTGAAAAATCAAAAGGAACGGTCGCCAGCCGCGATGAAATTACGACAAAGTTCAAAAACGATCATTTTCAGCCATAACACTGTGAAAATTTCTCCAATCTTGTTCAAATTTTCAAAGGAATTGTGTTTTAGTATCCTTTACTGAATTCTCATAGTGATATGTTTGTAAAAAATCTGTGTCGGGTTTGAATAATCAAAAGGAGCGGTCGCCAGCCGCGATGAAATAACGACAAAGTCCAAAAACGATCATTTTCAGCCATACCACTGTGAAAATTTCTCCAATCTTGTTCAAATTTTCAAAGGAATTGTGTTTTAGTATCCTTTACTGAATTCTCATAGTGATATGTTTGTAAAAAATCTGTGTCGGGTTTGAATAATCAAAAGGAACGGTCGCCAGCCGCGATGAAATAACGACACAGTCCAAAAACGATCATTTTCAGCCATACCACTGTGAAAATTTCTCCAATCTTGTTCAAATTTTCACAGGAATTGTGTTTTAGTATCCTTTACTGAATTCTCATAGTGATATGTTTGTAAAAAATCTGTGTCGGGTTTGAAAAATCAAAAGGAACGGTCGCAAGCCAAGCTGGCCAAAGTCCAAAAACGATCATTTTCAGCCATAACACTGTGAAAATTTCTCCATTCTTGTTCAAATTTACACAGGAATTGTGTTTTAGTATCCTTTATTGAATTCTCATATTGATATGTTTGTAAAAAATATGTGTCGGGTTTGAAGAATCAAAAGGAACGGTTGCCGGGCAGAGTCATGATGAAATTACAAAACAGGATCATTTTCAGCCATAAACATAACACCACAAAATCTATTCAGATCGTTTTCAAATTTTCACTGTAATGTTGCAATTTTAGTATTAAATTCCAATGGATTTGTGTTTGAAAGTTTCATTGTCAAGTTACCTACAGAATTTTATGGTTTTGTTAGCCATATGCAAGATTTAAGCACTCGATCAGCTGACGATTCATGGCCAAAATTTCTCCAAAGTCTTTCCACATTGTTAGAGAGCCAGTATGCATCAAACTTCTCATAAATCATGTCCAAAACATCATGAATAATGATGAAAATGATCAAATTTTCACTGAGATTTGCCAGTATTTGCTACACAGTCAGGTCAGCTAATATAATAGTCCACTTTCGGCAGTCATCTTTTTCTTAAATACTTTCGGCCGGAATTTCCTTTCGGCCAATCAAATCACAGTATTATTGGAATCAGATAATCCGTTTTTATTAAATCGGAATAGATCATCGGATTAGATAAACAAACAAAAAATGTCTTGACCGTCGTCGTCGTCGGACGAGAGAGAATTTAAGGCTCCTAGGCCGGAGCAAAAAGAAGAGACAAGAAAGTTGTTTTTATTTTGTAGGTTGAAAATTTTTTGTTTAATCAAAAATAAATTAAATCTCTGAACAATTAGCGATCCGGCTGGTTGATGTTACTAGGATGAAAGTCATCTATCCCTTCCGTCACCCATTCTTGTTACATGATTGAACGTAATCGAAGTGAACGACCACCATGTAAAACAATAAAACAAAAATTTTCATTGTCTTCATTTTTCACCCTAACAACATGAATATAAATATGATTGATAAATAAATTAATTAATTGATAAATTAAAAAGTAAATCGTAAATCAAATCTAAAAAATAAATCCAAATTTAATCAAAAATCTGAAAATAAACTAAATAAATTAAATCTCTGAAGAATTGGCAATCCGCCAGGCTGTTGTTGCTGGGATGAAAGTCATCTATCCCTTCCGTCACCAATTTCTTGTTACATGATTGAACGACCACCATGTAAAACAATAAAACAAAACTTTTCATTGTCTTCATTTTTCACCCTACAGCACCTGACCCCGAGAATGTAGGTGAAATTTGAATCAGACCTGAAAGATGTAGATTTGAATTTTTAAAAACAATGAATGTTTTCAATGAAATTTTGAACCTCCAAAATCCTTTCCCAGGGGTTAGTTTCATTACTTTTGATAGATAGGCTAATTTTTTTGGTCCTTGAAGTTGACTCCCATTTTCGTTATAACCCCCAGAATGTAGGTTTGGTTTTATGGCTTTAAATCTAGTAATAGTAAAATGTTGATATTTTTTCAAATGGATTGATTATGACAGCAAATTTTAGAAATATTTTGTGCCAAAACAATATTCTAAAGAACATTTTGTTATTCTGAAAAATGGATTTTTTCGCTTTTTAACCCCCAGAATGTAGGTGAAAAGATTTGGTTGTTGAGAGCAGAATTTCAGTATTCATCCGAAATTATTAATTTCTAAGAGAAATTCATACTTTAGAAATATACTCTGACAAAAATTTAACAAAGATATTAATTTTATGTGCTACAAATGAGGAAAAGTAAAAGAAAGGAAGAAAAGAAGAGACAAGAAAGTTGTTTTTATTTTGTAGGTTGAAAATTTTTTGTTAAAATATGTGAATAATGTAACTATACCCCTGCCTCATAGCCCCGTTGGAACTTTTCCCACAACGGGGACAAAGATTTCTACTAAAGTCCCAATGTGGATAGAAATTCTATTGTTCCAAACTTAGGCAAGTTTTCTAATTGGGGTGGGGTTCCAGCGGGTCTGGGATACGTCGAAAAAGCTCAAAATGTCAACATCAATCATCTCTCAGGTAGTACTTTCATGTTATGAAAGTACAACAAATAAGTTTTACATAATTTGACAAACTTTTTTGTGTCGGATTATGAATGCCCAAAATTGGTCAACTAACCCCAAAAAGTAGGTCAAACATTTTCGTCAAAATATCTGACTTAGAACAATAAATTTTGAAATGGACTATTTTTCCTATTTCCTTTGTTCATTAGGAGTAAGAAAATACCCTATCATCATAACTTAATTCCAATAGATTTCGATTTAGAGAAGATTTATTTAAAAAATGCCCCAATTTAGGTTGTATCCAATCAACTCCGATTCAGGTTTCCGTTGGAAAAAACTAATTCAAGTTTAAATTTTATGTCTATAAATGATAAGTAATATGTAACAGCAGACTCTGATGCAACTTTTTATGAAGTTGAACTATCTTTAGGGCTACAACGTTAAAAAATGAGAAACCTACATTCTCGGGGTTTACTGCATTCTCGGGGTCAGGTGCTGTAACAACATGAATATAAAAATGATTGATAAATTAATTAATTGATAAATTAAAAAGTAAATCATAAATCAAAAATAAATCGTAAATCAAATATGAAAAATAAATCGAAATTTAATCAAAAATAAATTAAATCTCTGAACATTTGGCAATCCGGCCGGTTGATGTTACTACTTTAAGGGCAGAAACTTTCGCGGACAGAAACCGAAAAGTCGCGAAATTTCGCGGATTTAAGTTTCGCGATTTTTACTTTTTGAAGAAAATTTACGGAAGAAACTTTCGCGGTTTTTTGTGAATGTTCAATTTTAGTAGCAAAAACTTTCGCGAATGGCTAGGGAAAGTGAATAAAGAATTATTTTGAATCTAATTTTCTTCTTCAATTGAAAGAGTGATATGCTGATAAATGAAAAATAAACTATTTACACTTCTTCCTTCAATTCCAAATCCTCGTCACTGCTATATTCGGCGGTAATATCGACTCTCATTCCGCATAATAATTCAAATTCCTCCGGAGATATATCTGCGATTGGCAGTAAATACTGGTTACCTATGTTTATTTCGATTTTTCGGCTTTTAAAACTTGGAAAAAACTTTCGCGATTTTAGGAAAATTTCATTTTTCGCGAAATTAACTTTCGCCAATTTCTTGTTTAATTCTTTACCTGGCAGAAACTTTCGCGAAAAAATGCCAAAAACGCGAAAGTTTCTGCCCGCGAAAGTTTCTGCCCTTAAAGTAGGATGAAAGTCATCTATCCCTTCCGTCACCCATTTCTTGTTACATGATTGAACGACCACCATGTAAAACAATAAAACAAAACTTTTCATTGTCTTCATTTTTCACCCTAGCAACATGAATATAAATATGATTGATAAATAAAAAAATCCTAAAAAAAAAATAAATCAAAATTTAATCATAAGTCAATAATAAATCAATAATAAATCAATAATAAATCAGAAATAAATCAGAAATAAATCAGAAATCAAAAGTAAGTCAATAATCAAAATCTTGAACAAAATTATTCGAGTGATTTACCCCTCGTTACTTTCTTCATATCATAGTGTGCAAGGGTGTTCCAGGTCACACCTAAAAATCCAGGTCACACCCTAAAATGCCATCCCCACGAAAAATTATACTAATTCGAGGTACGAAACAAAAATTCTTACTGTTTAAGGCTTAATAATTAAAAGGAGAAAAGTTTAGTATAGTAAAAGAATTATTTATATAATATAAAATTTTGAAAAAATTAAAATTAAATTGGAAATAAGAAAAAATTAACATTAACTTTTACCAAAACACCAAAAATCCCACCCAAAGAAATTAATCCCCACCCTAACTTGTTTTTCCCACCTAAAACCTGAAAATTTCCAAATCCCACCTGGTTTCGACCCAAAACACCAACCCTCCACCCCACCCCACTATTTTGGGTGCACACTATGCATATCTTACAAAGCATAACTAATTAATTTTGATTTCCAATTATTTTTTTCAATTAAAGTCGAGTCTTACCTCAGATACTGTATGAAGCGAATAAAAAGAATCGGTCCTTTACACACCATTTTTGACAGAGGTCTACACCCGAAGCTATCGCCCCAATTATACCATTGGATAGCTAAACTTTCTCACCCTTTCTCATTCCTGGGGCAACATCTAAGTTTTGGTTTGAAATAACGAGAGATCATTCCTCAACGAAAGTGCATCAAGTGTAATACACCCGTCCAAAAGTTTCTATATTATTGAGATTTTACCAGGATAATCACGACAACGGGCGAAAATTGTAACAGGCTAGTCTAAATACGAGATTTGATTGGTCGAAACTCACTCACCTATTACATTTTTCGTCTGTCGTCGTCGCTATTATTTTCACTTTATTTTGATTTATTGCTAAAGTATATATTTTATACCTTTCTTTAACCAACCTAGTCCTCATTTATTAGCTAATTTGGTCTAAATTGAATTGAAAGTGGAAATGATTTTAATTTAATAATGTATGGGTAAAATTATTTTCAGTTACTTTTTCTTTAGGAAATAAATTTTAAATTTATATACAGCAAAGTCGCTTTTCTCTTTATTTCCTACCTAGACCTTCTTTTGGTACTGCGACCGTCAGGTATTGTTTTGAACCTTTTCTTGAAAAATAACCAATTTAGTGAAACGCGAAAAATTCCAGAGTGGTCATCATGAAAATTCGCAATTTGTGAATATTTAGTACCCGCGAAAATATAAACATAAGGACTCTTAGATCATGAAAGTTAATTCAATTGAATCGTTCAAGGAAACTTAACATGAATCAGTATGAATATTGAATCAAAAGGGAATAAAATTAAATAAAAATGGCCGCATTCTTTTTTCACCGTTTATTGAATATCCGGGGGGGGATACTTAGTCAAATGAAGGGTACGGTATGTGCCGCCCTTAAGGGTATCTTTTTTGGACTTCCAAAGTCCCGCTCTAAGGGTTGGAAAAATCAGAATCAAATTTCAGTCCCACTGAGGGTCGGAAAAATAGGCAAATTTCAACTGTTTACCCCCTGAAAGAGCAAAATTTAGTCAATTTTGTCCCGCTAAGGGTCGTAATTAAAGGACAAAATTCTTTAAAGAGTATTGGTCTCGCTATCAAGTTGAAATAGAGAATTTCACCTAGAAAATCTCCTAAAAAGGCAGCAAAAACTACTACATCTTGACAAAAATCCGAAATAGAAAATAAAACGACAAAAAAATTTGAAATTTTATGGATAAAATGTAAAACTGAACATAAAATTCTCAAAACCTTGGAGGCACTACCAAAATTTTGCAAATTTAGCAGTCTGTCAAGCAATGAAAATAAAAATGTACTACCAAAATCAATTTTATTTTCATTTAGATTTATTTCAGGGTCGGTCAGGCCCGTAAAACAACTAATCAAATCGGTCTTGCCTTATACTGTATTGGTGATCGTAAATATTGACGTAAATAACATTGACCGCAAAATGAAAAACGTTATTTCATATATACTGCTAGACGATCTTATCGTCTACACAAGATAACTAAAAAAGGGAATAGTTTAGGAGATGCGTGATCAATCCGGGTGGAGTAAGCAGTGGCGGAGATGTTTACAGTGTAGTGTTTTGGTGTTTTTTTCTCTATCGCCACTTTTTTCCCGTAAACCGCCCTGACGCCCTAACTCTTTTCCTCGTTTGCTGACCTCTAACCGGACGATAGCATCGTCTAATACAGTATACTGCCTGCTATGACATTGAAGCTTTGCTCGGCATATACCCGCATATACTCTGGTACAAACCCCCTTCCTTAGAAACGTTACAGATGATGGAAGAGAATCGTAGAATATAAAATTGAGTGATGGATTATAAGCTAATCTGTACTTAGAAATAAACAATATATTAAGCAAGACAGCGTTTATAACGTAGAGTGTACCTCCTAATTGCCCCCGCAGAAGCGTAGCGCCGAGGAGGCACTCATAGTTTCACGCATAGATATTGGACTGGAATCTCAAAATTTTGCGAATTGTTTTGTTTTTGTTGTTGTCGCGTAAGCATATCCGTAGTTAGTCTCTTCCGTAAAGCTTCGGTTTTTTTCTTAGACGGTAGTATACATATTTTTATATTACGTTATATGGTATCATCATTATTACATATTACAATTTTAGTTTTGATTTAGCTTTGAAAAGCTGAAGCGAGTGTTATAAATGCAAATCAAAACAGTGTATGATATAACACGAATTACAATATTACTTGTGCAAATCAAAACAAACAAAATGGCAGACTGGTTATGATGATGATGAGCTGATTCATTGACTAGAAAAAGTGTTTTGTATGTCAAATTTTGTTTCTTGTCTTTGAAACTGAATACTAACTACTGTAATTTAGTCAGAAGTTCACTTCAGCAATGATTTCAATTCTTTTTCCAGAATCTTTAAAGAAATTTGCTTAAGTTTTCAAATGTACATTTGATATTTTTGTTCAAACTCTAATTTATTTTTGTCTGTCATTTTATTGATAAATGTATTTTCTTTTATGAATACACTAGGGAATAGTTGCAAACATTTTAGCTAATTCTCTCTAACATTACTCCCGTATGAATAGAAGCTTTATGGCTAACAGATAATAATATATATTCTCCAAGGAACCTTAATAACTATATGATCTCACGATTTCTCAATACAGTAGTCCCATATGGATATAAGTTATATTGATTTATAGATATATATATAATTCCCAGAGGTACCTTAACAGCCATTTTTCATCGTATCAAATCAGTGAACCGTATCCTCATACAAGATAAATGACCAACAAAAAATTAGATTATCAGTGCGTGTATTAGTTCACTGACACACCCTAATCTCTAGTCTTAAACGAAAGTAGCTTCTGATAATCAGCAAAATATTTAACATGTTATATTTTTCTTCAGTTGAAACACTTGTACTATTTGAATAGGAATATTTAACAGGGCGTTAGCAAACTTACGGTTTTCCCCTGTCAAAATAGCTCAAAATGAGAACTCCTACTTTCGCCTACGTGGAGAGACAGGTTTTTCATTCGGGGTGAAGACGGTCTATTAGCAAAAAGATCTATTCAGCTAACGACGCCTGTAGGATTGCAAAATTTTACAGACATTTGATTTCTCTTTATATCAGGAAAGGTTTTGCTTCCAATATACTAGTTATTTGTATACTCTATTATTTCTAGTCACTTATAATTACTCGTGTTCAGTGCTTTCGAAATACACGGCAATCCATATTGTGGGGGGCGTACGGGACTTCGTAATACCGATATACCGATCACTTTTTCTCTCAATTACCGATATACCGATAATTTTTTCGTTCAAATACCGATACCGATCATTTTTTTTCCTGTAATACCGATTTACCTATCTAAAAAAAGGCCAACACCGATGTACCGATATCCCGTACGCCCCCCTTTTGATAGAATTTGAATAAGATGTCGGTTTTTCGCTTATTGAAAAGACAAACAGGAGTGGAATATTATCATAAAGAAAAAACTTATCGAAAAAAGAATATTGAGAAATGTAGATTGAAAATGAAGAAGCCTTATACCTTTTTTTGTCTCCGCTGCAAATTAAATTGAGACAGACTTTAACATTCCTAATAATTTGGCTCAATTTTTTTTAAAAGAGAGATACAAAAGTACTTTTTGCTAAAGAATATTACATTCGTCAGTGATCTTAATTACCAATACTAATCTATAATTATTTTTTTGTTAAACTATCCATCCAAGATCAACTTTGTTATAATAATATTTTGCTATGAATTTGCAAGCTTCTTCCATGGGATTAAAAAATAACAATTACTAAAAGTGCATTCTGTCTCTAATTCATTTCGATACCCATTAAATAGGACTCTTTGTAGCTAAAAAATTACTTGCAGGGCCTTCTAGACTCCCATTTAGGAAGCTTATTTTGTTCAATATTCATGATTCAGTTCTTCATCACAGACCTCTATAAATCCTAGAAGGTTTATTCATTTTTGTTCCATTAGAATTTCATTAGCATGATGTCTTATTTCATTCCAAGCAAATTCAAGATCTTCGTCTACTGTCCATCGCGAACAAACAGCCAAACGCAAAAAATATTTTTTTTAGCAGGTGACATGTGCATTTTTTTTGCCTCGTTGACTCGATTGTTCAACTCTTCACTAAATCTAGTGAATCTCGAACAAATATGGCATTCACCCACAATCCTTCTTGTTTTTTTGTTTTTTGTTTTTTCCAATATTTCAATTTGAATTTTTCCCATAGCTTAACTAGGATAAATTATCCTATCTAGGTTAAATATTTTAGGCTATTTAGGATAAAAGCCTAAATAGGATAATTTATCCTAGTTTGCAATAGTCCTTGACTGCTATAGGGGTTTGTTCAGCAAATATTTTCAGAATTTCCAAGGAGGTTTTGTACATATTTTCAGAATTTCCAAGGGACAATATACTTAAGGTTTCCAGTGGAGTTGTTTCTCCCCTAATAAGATGTATCACTATCAGTTTGTTTCCAATCTCTTTCTCAAAAAAGTTTCACATAATAGTATACCCCCCTATTATCCAGGAGCATGCATGCATGTTCTGTTCAATCAATTTTTGACGAAATTTCGAGTTAAAAAATTGAAAATTGAATTTTGATTAAAATTTTCAATTTTAGTTTTTATTGCGAGAAATGAACTAAAATTTCCAGTATCATCTTTGATTTTCTAATATAAACTTCTTGCATTGAAAATTGAAAATAATATTTTCAAATACTGAAAATTCTGTCGTGAAAAATTTAATTTGACAAAACCAAACCAATTTATAAAAAATTTGAAAGTTGAAAATGATTTACAATCAGTTACAAAGAAAACGAAGGAAACAATAGTTTTATTCAGTCGCTTCTTTGTTAGTCTGATTTATCTCTACCTCAAAGAGTTAGGTCATTTGAAACTTTCTGATTATGCAGTACGTCAAAGGTCCCTTCGTGTAGGATACACAGTCCTGTGTATCCTAAAGACTTAATCAAGCACTTTCTAAATAATTACAAGTTTTTTTATAGGCTCAGGCTGGGCTGTTCTTAATTCTTATTTCTTAATTTTTCAGGCTTAAGTGTTCTTACGATGTTTTTTACTTCAGAACTAATAATAGATTTAAAATCACTACTTTTTTAGAAATCTGAGGCTCAGATTGTTCTTAATTTGTTCTTAGGTTTTGGCCTAAATTTCAGCCTCGTGTTCTTGTAAAATTGTTCTTATAAAAAAGGGCGTTGCTCAATAAAAAAGGCACACTGCAGGACTATGTTTGTAGACAAAGACCAAAGAGTATCCGAAGAGTATATATTACGTAAAGGAAATTTTTCCACGTGAAATTTATGTCATAATGTATTTACCCAGAAGGAAATTAAACTGCAAAAGTCCTGGAACTAGACAGCAACAAACAATAAAACATTCTACAGTATGTGGCCCCCAAAACGTTGATCAAATTTAGACTTCTCTCAAATCTAGAGGAAACAAAAATCTTTGCTGCATGAAAAACTTTAACATCTCTACTTTATGTCCCGGAAGTATAGTTCCATTCATGTATGGAATATGCTGTGTAAATTTTAGAAAAACAGCTTAACCAAAACTGAAAATATTAAGCTTTAGAGGTATTTTTCTTCTACATTTTGCAAAAAAAGGACAGAATTTCCCGTTTTTGCTGATTCAGCAAAAAAAATTATATGTAATATTAATTTTTGTATAATTAATTTTTGCTATAAACTATTATTTCAAGCTGCTGATAGGAATGGAATTCCAAAATACTGGTTGACCTTTAAGATTTTCGCGAATTTTGGCCCTTTTCGCGAAAGTAAATGTATTTAAAAATTCTAGGAAGGGCCATTCGTGAAAGTTAATGCTCGCGAAAAATCCTTGACAAAATAGAAGATCTGTAAAACTTCAAACTTTGAATAAAATGTAACTTTATGGCACATTTTAGCCTGCTAAAAGACTAATAAGTCAAAGGACAAATATTTGAAAGCCAATCCAAGTAGTATTTGTCCCTCTAAGCTATTTTTTCATGTGAAAATTCTCAATTTTACGTCTTGATTCGCGAAAGTTTATGCTCGCGAAAAATATTTTTCCGTTAAATTCGCGAAAGTAAATGTCGTGAATTTCGCGATTTTTCGTCCTCGCGAAAGTTTGTACGCCTAAAGTATATCTTTTACCTATCGTCTAAAGTCGCAGATGTATCTGCATTTTCTGGACGGAAAGTCTCCTATACCCCGTTTTCATAACTTATTTTCAATATCCAAGTAGCTAGAGCTAGAGTGAGTTATATGCAATTTTTATCTAATTTTGGTGTTAAAATATTTCCTTCAGACGCAAAAATGTTATTTTGAATCTGTCTCAAACCAGCAAAAACATGTTCATTTTTAAGTATAACCATCTTTCTTTCAAAATAAACAAAAATCGTTTAATTCTGATAAATCTAAGTGAGAATCCTCATTTTAATGATGACCTCCGTTTTGGGGGCCGTCTCTACCGTGAATAGCACAGGTCAAAATCATATATTGACGCTGTGCCGACGAATCGAGATTCTATTCATCGCGCAATCAACGAAGACAAAAGTAACCATGACGACCATCCAAGATCTTGGATGAGGTTCAAAGTTGATACTTTTACAGGGTGTCCCTAATTAAAGTATCGAGTTTGAACATGCGATTGAGTAGAAAAGTTTGTGTGTGTTATCGCTAAAATATAAGAACGTTCTCCATCACACAGGCTTATTACAAAAGGTAGTTACAACCTATAAATTAATCGTAATGACAAAGAAAAAAGAGGGAGAGCTTAAAATACAATTTTGTGAACACGCACATAAAACTTGCTACTCATAGTTGTGTTTCGACTCGATACTTTAATAGACGATATCGGCTTTCCGAATTCTCCCCGAATGATTACCCATGATGCATTGTGCAAAAAAATTCACGAACGATATTGATGACGATACCAATGCATCATGGGTAATCATTCGGGGAGAATTCGGAAAGCCGATATCGTCTATTAGGGACACCCTGTATTGCCGTCGTTGAAAACACAACTTACAAAAAGTCATCAATGCTTTTTAAAAAGAGTCAGTGATAGAGAATCGTATTATAAAGTCTGTCTATTATTTCGATTCAATTAAAAGTGACATTTCCATAATTAAAAGTTTAATAATTACTGTTATACATTTGGGGATCATGTAAAAGATTTCTTTCGAAATAAACTCATTTCAATTACACTTGGAGGTTTCTGGGGAATTCGTAAATAGCAAACTGCATACTGATACAGTCTGCTAGACATTAATATGGTAATCGTCAGCCGTGCAAAATTACTCGAATCTGATTAGTTTAGAGGAGTGCAATTAATCGTTAATTGCACTATTACCACTTTTTGCACTCTTCGGCGGGGGGACACTTTTGTCCCCTATTCTTTTCTCTCCCAAGTCCTGTGTCAGAGACTTTTTTTTACTATATAATAAAAAACAAAGACATTTTTTTTCTTCAATATAAAAAAGAACAAAGAAATTTTACGTTACAATAGCTTCTTTTAATTGAAAACAAAGAATTCGAATGTCAAAAATTTTCCCTTTTTCTGAAAAAACTATGATTTACTAATGATTATTTACTGACGATTACCTCGGAATCGTATGTTTTGTTGTGCAATTAACGATTAATCACGAGTAACAAAGGAGAAAATACCGTAATTTGCACTCGTCCTTCGGACTCGTGCAAATTACTATTTTCTCCTTTCTTACTCGTGATTAATCGTTAATTGCACTCCAAACCATACGACTACTAGTACTAATATCTGCTCTTCATCTTTGATTTTTTCTACAGTGATTAGATTGACACATGCGCGATAAAATTTCTATTATTTGTCTTCAGAGGTTAATATATTTTTTGAAAACTTAACCTCTGATACTCAGGGTAGGCCGTCTCCGTTTTGGGGGCCATATACTGTACTTTTTTGATCTTTTTTGCCCGGGGGGGTACTAGGGCAAAATGGATTACGGGGATGCTCCGCTGGTCAGGGTACCTTTTTTAACCTCCACGAGTCCCTGGTAGGGTCGCAAAAACACCAAAATAGAAAAATCAGTCCCTCGTAGGGTGCCTATTTTTGGAAAATTTAGGGAAAAAGTAGAAAATTTGAGAAAATTTTGGAATTTCAGTCCCATTCAGGGTCACTTTTTTCGCAAATTTCGAGTCCCACGTAGGGTCCATTTTTCGAACCTCGGCGGAGCACCCCCGTCGGTCGACAAGGGTAGTACCCCCCCGGGCTTTTTTGGTACCGGCGAAACACTACTTGTTTTGAGCATATGTTTTCATGGAAAAGCAAGCGTGATAAAAAATTGGTTTCGTTTTGTCAATTCAATTTTTCAAGACACAATTTTCAGTATTTGAAAATATTATTTTCAATTTTCAATGCAAGAAGTTTATATTAGAAAATCAAAGATGATACTGAATGGAAGTATCGAAAGTGCCAAGTATTTTTTAATTCTTTTTTAAATTGAAAAAATGAGAAATTCTATAGATTTATAAATTCTATAAATTCTATAAATAGGTCTTGTAAAAAAAGAATTCGAGTTAGCTAACTCGAAAAGTTTTTGCGAAAAATAAAATTCGAGTTAATTCTAACTCGAAAATCCTTTTTTGAAAATAAAAAATTGAGTTAGAGTCAAGTAACGTCATTATTTGCACTTTTATGACGTCATAATTTTGCTAACTCGAGAATTCCTAACTCAAAAATTACTGACTCGAAGATTCCGGGCCTCCGCAGCGCGTATCTCGTTTGGTAAAACGTGTGCGCGATATACTAAATTGGTCCATATATGGCTAATTTTTGAAAATTCAGTGTTTCGTGCATGACTATTTATTTGAACCGGTTGCTATTGCCTACCTACAAAAAACTTTCTCTTCTTGCCAGCACATCAACTTGCTGCGGAATGACATTGATTTGGATCATCTGGCCAGATGATTTGGTTATTTAGTACTGTTGGTCTTCATCATCAATTTTCTTCTGCTGGCTCAAAAACAAAGAGAGTCTATGCACCTTCTACATGATGATCAGACTGCTGTTGCCAAACTATAGCCTAGTTAAGTACCACCTTTTCGTACAACAACTGTTGCTCCTTCACAATTTTTCTTTGGTTTTTGTGCTTTATTATATGGATCATGATTTTTGTGTGATTGTTACAAGAAACGGTTGATGATGAAGTCTTCTTATGATTCCTTCCTGGTTTTAATGGTTTGTTTCCATTCTGTTGGTTGGTTGAAAAAAACAGCAGGATGGACACAATCAGACAATATTTGTCAACTTTCAGAACAAACTAACTGCAATTTTGACTGTATATTTACATAAATTGTGGTGACAAGGCAAGTGACTGAATATTTGTGGGTAAATCTGCAAAAAGAAACATACTGTCAGCATCAAAGAGGAATTGTTTTTGGTGGTTTGTTTCCAAGTTATCCAAGTAGGCCAAGTAAGTATCAAAATTGACTGATTGATGATTGAATTTTACTTGGTGCTTCTTAAAACAATGATGACACTCATCTGGTAAGTGAAACCTCTTTGTGAGGGAAATTTTATAGCGGCCAATTTTCAAATTTTGAAGCGCTGACAACCCGAACGTACAAATTATCGTAGTAAATTATCTTCTGCTTGCAATTAAAGATACATGGATATATAGATATATAGATACATGGATACATAGATATATAGATACATGGATACATAGATATATAGATGCATGGATATATAGATACATGGATATATAGATATATAGATAATGGATACATAGATATTTAGATACATAGATAAAAAGTATAGTATGTATTAGATACAAAAGATAATATATAAAGACCAATGATACGTTGCATTCTATCTCAAAAGTCACCTTATTTATTTTCTCATCCGCGCATCGATAAAAGTCACCCTGAAAGACGGGGGTTCGGTTATCATCAGTTAGGGTCAGGGTTGGAGCTCGAGAGTCACAATAAAGGACCGGTGGTCCTCATAGGGGCACTCGTACCCAGTCACTTAACTTAGGATCCCGAAGGGATCCTTGTAGGAGCACCGGTAGGGTTGGGAGTTTCATATATATAAAGAGATTTGTCCGTTCGAATATAAGTTCTTTCAAATTGCAGAATCTAGCATGCGACGATGGCTCAGTGGATAGAGTGCTGGCTTCCGGAACCGAAGGTCTTTATTTGGCGAGGGTTCGTACCACTGACCTTTCTATACCCTGGACAAAGCTTCTCAATCCCAGCCAAGCAAAATCTTTGATCGGAGTTTTTTGAAAATTGGTACCCTAATGTCGGCACTACTCGATAGCGGTGTAAATGCATCGAGAGCGCTAGGTCTACTTTTCCTCAAATTCTTTTGATGATGTAGCGGCGTTAGACGTTAATTTTTAACATTGCAATGGCTTCTCCTTGGGTACCAATTCTAAAAAAACTCCAATCAAAGATGGCAGGTATTGTTTGGTCCAGGGTTATATAAAGGTCAGTGGTTCGTACCCTATTTGATTGGACGAAATATGATTGACAGATCAAAACTTAGAAAACTTAGATAGTTAGAAAATGAAAAACAAAGTCTCAGACAGTCAGAAAAGAGAAAAATAGGATAAGAGATAGGAAATTAAAAAAAGTGACTTTGGCCATCCGATATAACATCTACCCATTATTTAGCTCCCTTGTACTTTTGGGCTACATTAGTTTAAATTAGAAAATTTTCGGTCGCCTTTAAGTTTTACCAACTTTCCAACTCAAAACTAGCAACTCCCCAATTCACCAACTAGAACATTACGTAGACTCTCTTCGATGGGATTAGAAAATTATAATTACTAAAATTGTCTTCTGCCTCTAATTCATACCCATTACACACTTTGTATCTTAAAACCCACAAAAAAAATTTACTTGCAGGGCCTTCTAGATTCCCATTTAGGAAGCTTCTTTTGTTCGATATTTATGATTCAGTTCTTCGTCACAGACCTCTATAAATCCTGGAAGGTTTATTCATTTTTGTTCCATTAAAATTTCATTAGCATGATGTTGTATCTCGTTCCAAGCAAATTCAAGATCTTCGTCCACTGTCCATCGCGAACAAACAACCAAACGCAAAAAATATTTTTTTTCGGTCTTAGCAGGTGACATGTGAATTTTTCTTGCCTCGTTGACTCGATTGTTCAACTCTTCGCTAAGGCTGTTATCGCCAATCAATCGAAAACAAACGAGACCCATCTTGACATCATTTACAACCTCAAATCTAGAATCACTTTTAACTAAATTCTCAAACAGTTTAGCTTGCTGCGTCTGTTTACGTATATTATGCTGAAGGCCAGCAACCCCGTAACATTTAAATACCATCCATAATTTCAAAGATCGAAAACGCCGGCACAAAGGTATTTGCCAATGTCGGAAATCAACTGCTTCTTTTTGATACTGATGTTTTAAATACAGTGGATCGACATTAAAGGTCTTTAGTAAATCCAGTGAATCTCGAACAAACATGACGGCGCAATCAGCTGTGACCATGAGCCATTTATTGCAACTCAAAGCGAAAGAATCAATTCCATTCCAATTTGTGATGAGGTATCTATACTCCGGACAAATCAGAGCGGCGCCAGCATAAGCCGCATCTACATTCACCCACAATCCTTCTTGTTTTGCCACTGCACTGATTTCATCAATCGCATCAAATGAACATAAACTTGTGGTACCCAAAGTCGCGCATACAAAATATGGCATCAAACCTTTAGCCTTATCTTCTTTGATTGCACTTTCCAAAACCTCCCCACGCATGCTGTGTTTGTCATCAATATCTAAAAGTCGAAGTTGTGTACCTGCAATCCGAGCTCCCTTTTCCAACGACGAGTGTGCTTGTTTTGATCCATACGCAACAAGTTTTGAAGCAGCGTCAACTTGGTTCAAGTTATGTTTTTCAAGCATACGATGTTTGGCAGCTAGCATGGCAATGAGTATAGTTTCGCTCATACTTCCTTGTATGACACCACCTCCTTGACCTGGACCTTTAAAAAAAGACATTGTTACTAGCTAGCGAGAGCGCAGTATCTCACCAAAAACCGGTTAACACTTTAGTTTTGGGGGAAGTGTTTCCAATTTTTTCGCTGCTTCAAGAGCTTCTAAAGTACAAAGTGATGTAATCGTAAAAAATCGAATGTTGAACGGACGTTACTGTCATTACTTCATACCCGGGGGGGGGGTACTCAAAGCAAATAACCTACCATACGCATATTCTTCAAGCTTCCCAAAGTGCACTGTAAGGGTGAAAATCAGCAAAGATGAGAAAAATTATTGTAAGGGTCCGAGTTCAAAGGCCTAATTTTGGACCGCACGTTTGGTCGTTATTGAATCGAGTGCCCCCCCCCCTGGGACTACATAGAAAAAGACATGCTTTTTTAGAATCGGCTTACAGCAAATCAAAATACCTGAATGGTGAAAGGCTTCTGGCATTCCAAGACTTTTAGCCAACCAATCCATAGTGATCATTTCTAGTTCAGTGCAAGCAGGAGAAGCGATCCACGAGAAACCGATACAACTGAATGCATCAGACAGCATGTCTCCCATCAAAGATGCGTAATTGTTGGCGGTGGGAAAATATCTAAAATGTAGTCGAGAAATGTTTACGTGACTAAAATTTCGAAGAAAGAAATAGAGTGAACAGTGAAGTTAAATATACACTGATGAAAATACAAACTAGCGACTAACCATGACAATCTGTAACAAAAACCCAACATACATTGTAGAAAAAAGATATTTAAAATAAAAAAAATAAATAAATAAAGAATAGCAATAGTGCAGAGAATAAATGAGAAAGGAATGCACAAGACACAAAAGGAAGCGATAAGCTGAAGACCAAGTCTGTGGTCAGGTGCAGTACCTTGAAAAAGGAAAATTTCTAGTCTGTTTAGTTAGAAAAAAATGTATAAAGGATAGTATAATTTTTTAACCACGAAACTTTATAGCAGTCAGGATGCTTCAGCATTAATCGGATTCAAGAAGTCACTTTTAGGTCCAGGAGCCAAATCCTATATCTCCTTAAATAAGCACATTTGCTTAACCCAAGATTCTACAGGGTAAACTATATATATTTGGAATCCTCAACTATCCTAGTTTAAGAAATGGTCGGTCCCCAAAGCTACTTTCATACTGGGCCCGAGTTTAGGGGGTACTGTTTACCCTTTGCAAGGATTTGCTAAGGAAAATATAATATAATTTGCTATATCTCATGAATAAATTGACCAATTGCTTTGAAACTTTGCCTAAAGTTTCAAGATAAATTGGTAATCATCATTGGCAAAAAACTTTGGGAAAAATTCTTTTTGGGATTTACCTGGGAGAAAATAGGAAAAATTTGGGTATTTTCACTGAATTTTGACACTTTATGAGACTGGGACGGTTCTAGGAAAATTGCCCCCGAGAAAATTGCCCCCCGGAAAACTGCCCCCGGAAAATTGCCCCCCGGAAAATTGCCCCCTAGGAAAACTGCCCCCTAGGAAAACTGCCCCCCAGAAAATTGCCCCCCAGAAAATTGCCCCCTAGGAAAACTGCCCCCCGGAAAATTGCCCCCCCCCCCCACCATCTTTTTTTCCACTTTTTTATAAAATCCAATGAAACTTCAAATGGCCATTGTAGCTGTAAAATTAAGTAGTTTTGAATTACTCTTAGGGTACCTAGTAAACGGGGGTCAGCGGGGGTGGATTGGAAAAAAGGCTAAAACAGCATAATCCGTACAAAAAAGAAGTTTCAGATTCCGAAAAATTGATAAGCGGAGGAGGGGTTGGATCAACAAAGTCCTGGGTAGAAAATTTTCGAAAAATAGATTATTTTGGTGGAAACTTTTTTTGGGGAATACTGTAATTAATTTTTTAACTGTGGTTGGAATTAATTTTAGCGAATGACAGCGCAAATCTGTTCTATTTCATCTTAGTTTGAGCAACTTTGTTGAATTTCAGGGGTTATTTAGCCAAGAAAACTGAAATTTTAATTTTGGTGGGAACTTATTTTGGCGAGTTAGTAAAAATTAGTTCCCTTAGCTTAAGATAGCACGGATAGGGCGCTTAGGGTTAAGAAATGGGGAAAGATTTTTTTGAAAGTGATTTTATTACTCGACTATCTTTCTCCACCTCATACAAAACTTGTAAAAGTCGTTTTTGAGGCGTCTTTTTTCTTTAAGAAAAAACTAAAAACTAAAACATGCAAAGCAGATCAATGGTCAGCGTGAGGAATATAGTAAGAATGAAGTTATCCATTCCATATGACCAAGAAATTTTGTAAAACCATAAAGAAAATACTTGAATAGCGAAGAGAAATACAGTATAAAACACATTGAAAATGACTATCGCTAAACAGAGAAAACGCTTTCTCTGTATTCCATGGTTAAACCACATTATTCCTTATAAAAAGCGTCAACTTTATGAAAATTACGGCTGCAACCTGCAACCGTTGGACCAAAATATAGCCCCAAAATATTCTAGATCTCTTAATCCGTTAAGACGCGATCACGTAAAATTGCGTAATCCAAAATCTCCCAAATGTTGAAAATTGAGTTGGATTTAGTTTCGAAAAATGGAAAAATAGGGGGCAATTTTCCGGGGGGCAATTTTCCTAGGGGGCAATTTTCTGGGGGGCAATTTTCTGGGGGGAAATTTTCCTAGGGGCAATTTTCCGGGGGGCCGTTTTCCGGGGGGCAATTTTCCGGGGGGCAGTTTTCCGGGGGACAGTTTTCTCGGGGGCAATTTTCCTGACACCGACTGGGACATACCAAAACGATTTTAATAAGGCACAAACTTTGTGTGATGATAAAATTTGATGCGATACACCAGAAAAAATTATTGTCAAATATATTTAGTATAATTTTCGACGCTTTAGGGGGTAAAAATACTCATTTCATTGAATTTTTACATAATTTGAGCAATTTTAACTGCTTATCTCGCCTGAAATGTTTTTGAAAATAGTTCTAATTTGCTTTAGTGTAATACACTCTGGAAAATTACAATTCTGACTTGAAACTATCACATTCAGAGTGAAACTGGACAAACTGGTTGATTTTGGGCCCATTTGACCCATAGAACAGTATTAATTAAGGTGTACAAAGTTTGATTTCTAACTACTGGAAACATTGATACTTTCTGATAAATAAATAGAGGAAAGCAATCTGTGGTTTTCATTATCTGGCATTAGGGATACAGGTGGCAAATCAGGGGGTAAATATGCCAATTTCTATTTCACAGTTGCATTTGGATGCTTTTAATTGAAGTTATGGCAACATAGCTACAGTGATTTAGCGTAATTTTGTCAGCTTTTACCTCCCAAAACGGTCACTACTGCTGGTTTTTAAGTAGAACTTCTTATTTTGAGGCAAGCCACTGTTAAAAGGAAAGTAAAATGGTGGAAAAAAAGAGAAGTCACCTCCAAGCATGACCTTATAGAAGACATCAAGTTCTACTTTCATCGAAGATGAAAGGCCGTATCCCCCTTAACCCGCAAAATATCACTTTTATTTCTACGCCTTCTAGCAATTATTTATCAAGTACCAGAGACTCGAGATAATAATTGTACTTAAAACGCTGTTAGTAGGGACTATTTCGGGAGGTCCTGAGAAGCAGTACAAAGAATTTCAGAGCAAAAGCTAACAAAGTTACCATTAAGTAACTGTAACTATGCAGCCATAAGTTCAATTAAAAGCATCGGAATGTTGTGCAGCTGTCATCAAAAGGACTAAGAAATGATGGAATTGTAATTTAAAGTTTGTTAGAGCTGGTTTCCATCCTAAAAATTTAAGTTTTTGAGAAAACTTCTCAAAAAAACATCAAAACTTAGGTAACTGCGAACTAGAAATTGGCATACTTACCCCCTGATTTGCCACCTGTATCCCTGATGCCAGATAATGAAAACCACATATTGCTTTCCTATATTGTCTATCAGAAAGTATCAATGTTTCCAGTAGTTAGAAATCAAACTTTGTACACCTTGTTCAATGGGTCAAATGGGCCCATAAATCAATAAAAATCGATAAAAATCCAATAAAATAGCCAATTTTACCCCCTGGTTTGTCCGCAGTTGCACCCTGAATGTGATAGTTTCAAGTCAGAATTGTAATTTTCCAGAGTATATTACACTAAATTCAAATTCAAATTATTTCTAAAAAACATTTCAAGCGAGATAACCAGTGAATTATGTAACAATAGACGATATCGGCTTTCCGAATTCTCCCCGAATGATTACCCATGATAGTAGGGGGCCAAGCCTGGGGTTCCGTGACATCTTTTCTACGACCTAGCCATTTTTAGTCTATTCCAAAGAACAGTATTACAAGATATTTTTGAGAGGGAGGACGTGGATTAGGCCCGGGAAAACTTTTTTTGACCAAAATAGTGACGCCATAGGCAAAACTGCAAGGGAAAACAAGGGGTAGAGAAATAGCTGATTTTCAAAAGTGAAAATAAACGAAAATGATTGCTATCATCTGATAGAGCATGAAAATCTGAGCAAAAAAATGTATTACAACAACTCTGTGACTAAAACACACAAAGGAATACAGCCGCTTTAAGGCCAACTATAACTGTCAGCTCTACTGTGATTTGACGTCAAATCTTGTCTTGATCGTACTGACGTCGGTATGTTTTTGAACTTCAAGTGGCTGTGGCTCAAAAATATATTGTAATATACTGTTCTTTTGAATAGACTAAAAATGGCTAGGTCGTAGAAAAGATGTCACAGGATCCAAGGCTTGGCCCCTTACTATGATGCATTACGCAAAAAAATTCACGGACGATATCGACTTTTCGTGAATTTTTTTGCGCAATGCATCATGGGTAATCATTCGAGGAGAATTCGGAAAGCCGATATCGTCTATTCAATAAAATGGGCATTTTTGCCCCCTAAAGCGTCGAAAATGATACTAAATACATTTGACAAGAAATTTTTCTGGTGTATCGCATCAAATTTTATCATAACACAAAGTTTGTGCCTTATTAAAAGTTGTTTTGGTAGGTCCCAGTCTTATGAAATTCAGTGAAAATACCCTAATTTTCCCTATTTCCCCCCAGGTAAATCCCAAAAAATAATTTTTCGCAAATTTTTTTGCCAATGATGATTACCAATCTATCTTTAGGCAAAGTTTCGAAGCAATTTGTCAATTTATTCATGAGATATAGCAAATTAATCATACATGGAAATATATTTTCCTTAACAAATCTATAGAAAGGGTAAAAAGTAGCCCCTAAACTTGGGCCCAGTATGAAAAATTGACCAGGAGTGGGAGACCGAACATTTCTTAAACTAGGATAGTTGAGGATTCCAAAAATGTATAGTAGAATCTTGGGTTAAGCAAAATGTTATTTTTCAGGTTTGGCTCCCGGACTATAAATTATCACTATCATTCTCAATTCTTAATTACTCTTGTCTCCCGAATAGACGGGGGGAGGGGGTGGAATAAGAGGGGGGTAATTTGAAGACAGAATTCTTTCTAACTGGTATGAATTTCAACAAACAAAAAAGAAACTTTAACAAATGAACACGTAAAATAAGAACAATACTAACAAAAAGGAAAATTTTGACAAGTTTAAGGTCTACCTACACTGTAATAAAATATTGAATTATTCGAATTTAATTAGCGGGGGGGTCTTAATAAGAGCGGGGGGGGTGGATCTTTTTGTCTCTCAACAATTAGCGGGGGGGGACGTCTATTCGGGAGACAAGAGTAAGGTCACAAAAATAAAATCTCTTCAAGTTTGCGTCAGGTATATGTGGTAAATTTTGTGTAATTGGTCCAGCGCGCAGCAGAATGGACCTTTAAAAAGCAACTGATCGAAAAGATTTTGTCTTTGTCGGGGCCTGTGCGCGCAATAAATTAACCAGTCCAGGCTAAACCAACCGCCGATCTAGAATTTTTGCCCCGCCTACCCACGCGATGTTTGACCTATGTTTTAGATTGAATTGGTAGTAGAGTCAAATTTCCCGGTTAGATTAAAGGGTTGTTTCAGGTAGGGTCAGGGCTAGGGTTGGGGATGGGAGTTAACCCCTGGTTAGGGTTTTAGCCCCCGAGTAGAGTTTGGAGTAAATACCATGTTTATAACCAACTTTGAACTCCTTAATGCAGTTGTGACTCGATGGCCGAGTGGTTAAGGCGCTGGCGTTCAAATCATAGGTACTTTGTAAATAGTGGGTTCGAATCCCATCAGCGGCAAAGGTTTCGAAATTTCGGGAAATGCATCAAAAACTTTAATAATTTAGCAATACAAAGAAAGTGCCAAAGAATAGAAGCTCAGAGTGGAGGATGGGAAGGAAACGACATTCGGTTATTGCCACACGTCAGCTGGACCTTCACGCCGCTCCGGCTTCTTGTTGGTCCAGCGCGCAGCAGAATGGACCTTTAAAAAGCAACTGATCGAAAAGATTTTGTCTTTGTCGGGGCCTGTGCGCGCAATAAATTAACCAGTCCAGGCTAAACCAACCGCCGATCTAGAATTTTTGCCCCGCCTACCCACGCGATGTTTGACCTATGTTTTAGATTGAATTGGTAGTAGAGTCAAATTTCCCGGTTAGATTAAAGGGTTGTTTCAGGTAGGGTCAGGGCTAGGGTTGGGGATGGGAGTTAACCCCTGGTTAGGGTTTTAGCCCCCGAGTAGAGTTTGGAGTAAATACCATGTTTATAACCAACTTTGAACTCCTTAATGCAGTTGTGACTCGATGGCCGAGTGGTTAAGGCGCTGGCGTTCAAATCATAGGTACTTTGTAAATAGTGGGTTCGAATCCCATCAGCGGCAAAGGTTTCGAAATTTCGGGAAATGCATCAAAAACTTTAATAATTTAGCAATACAAAGAAAGTGCCAAAGAATAGAAGCTCAGAGTGGAGGATGGGAAGGAAACGACATTCGGTTATTGCCACACGTCAGCTGGACCTTCACGCCGCTCCGGCTTCTTGTATTTAGATCTAAATTATAACTTATAATTCAAAAAGTCCAAAAAAAACAAAAATATTCATACGCGTGAAAATGAGGTGAATTGAAGTGAGTCATTCCTGGAAGAATTGCTGTATCAAAATCTTTACAAATACTTTCCCAACTTTCCGGATGATCAGATGCTTCCGTAGGTAAAAGTCTAGAAAGATAACCGGGACGAACATCTGGTAATACTGGAAATTCACGTGTTTTGTCATGATAATCTGCGATTATGTCCACCAACTTTTTGCCGAATGTTCGAAAATCATCAGACGAATCGATTGTTGGTTTGGGTGGTCTGGTAAAGAAATAAAACATAGGATTGAAATTGCACGATCTTTCGACAAATATTGCAGCAATGAACATACCGTATTACTTCAAATAAACGCCCGGGGCGTTTTTTGAATATTTTTGATTTTAGGAGGGGCGTTTATTCTGGTGGGGGGGTGTTTAAAATAAGGTGGCGTTTATTAAATTATTTGAGTCTAACGTCGAATATTTAGCAAATTTACTCTTTATTTTAGTTCTATACCAGGATTTCAGTGCAAATTTCTTTGGACCAGCGACTAAAATTGCATCAAAACTGATCTGGTTACAAAAAAGACTAAAATCTTCCCTTTGAATGCTGGTCAAAACTTGTATCAAAGTATTTAAGTCACAAGTTTCTAATAAACACCCCCCTCTAGAGCGTTCATTCAAAGGGGTGTTTATTTGGGAGGGAGTTTGTTAAGTAGTTTTCCTTTCAGGAGGGGCATTTATTCGAGGGGGCGTTTATTCAAGTGGGCGTTTTAAAGAAGGGGTCGTTTATACGATGTAATACGGTATATACACCTACCAGATTCAAAAGACTTCAAGAGAATTCGAAAAACTAGTTGATAATTATTGCCACTTTGTATTTTTATCGAGGGAAAAACCGAAGAAAGGACTCGTTCAATGCATTAGTTAACCCTTTCTAATCAGCGACCCTAAAACACTTATGTTTAGGAAAATGGACTAAAAGACTCACACAATGGTGAAAATAAGAACATTTTTAGGCTTCAAAGTTTTGGATGTTTTTATAAGAAAAGCGTGTAAACTATGGTACTACTCTCGGGTACCTAATAGCCGTCCCCCCCCCCGCTAATTAATTTTTCGAAAATTTTCCACCCAGGACATACTTATTCCAACCCCCCCGCTTATTAATTTTTGGGAAAATGTTTTTGAAAGTTCCCTTTTTTGTCTTAATTCTGCTGTATTAGCCACCTTTTCAAACATTTTCCACCCAGGACATTTTTATTCCAACCCCCCCGCTTATTAAATTTTGAGATTTTTTCCAACCCCCCTGCTTATTCCAACCCCCCCCCCGGCTATTAGGTACCCGAGAGTATGTAAACTATGTATAACAAAATACGTAGATATCATAAGGTAGAAGATATGAACTGAATGGCACAAAAATAAACAAATCTTACCTGTCCATTTTGATTTATATATGATGCTCGACTTTTTGTGTTCGTTGAAAAGATAATTTCTTTATGATCTCTACCTAATATTTTTCTATCTAATATTCTAGAAGAGAGGAATATTAATTTACATAGTTCAAGTACACAGTTCAAGAGATTTGGCATTCCTCCATTGAATGGAGGTGGATTCACCATTTTTACCCCCATCTTCGATGAAAAGCTTTCACAGCTTGCCATGCCATGGATAACATCAGATGATTAAAATAATGCAAGCTGCAAATAATTTTGACAGATGATTAAAATAACGCAAGCTGCAAATAATTACTAATTAATCATTACTAATTATCATTACCGAAGATCTCTCAAAAAATTTAGTAATTAGTTCTATTTTAGTCTGGAGGTCCATATTACTCTATTCAAACTTACAACACATAAGCAAAAATAAGAGTTCTTTCAACCCAACCATTTTGTGCTTGTTTAAATTTCTTATTGCTGATCTTACCTTTACAATGATTTTATAAGAGGCCCCCCAGCGGACCCTCAATTCACGCAATCACGCAATTTGTTTTCGAAATTCACGCATTCACGCAAATTTTCCTCGAGTTTCACGCAATAACCCAATTTTTCAGAAAATAGGAAAATTTTCGGGAAAAATCGGGGCAACATCGGAAAATCGGGAACACTGCACACAATCAGTGGAAAATTCACGTATTCACGCACAAAATAGCCCAGATTCACGCATTCACGCAGTCAAAAAGTGGATTTTCATGTTCACGCAAGTTTTTTCAATTCACGCATTCACGCATTTTTTTTCTCAATTTTCACGCATTCATGCAAACCACTGGTGGGGGGGGGGGGTCAATTGAATTGAGCAAAGACAAAAGTATTGTCATTGCAAAAGCTGATAAAGGGAAGAGCGTTGTTTTGTTACGGAAATCTGACTATGTCACTGAACTAGAGACTTTGTTAGCAGACAAAACCAAATTCAAACCTTTTGATAAAGATCCAACTATCAAACGCGAAGAAGAGCTGATTCATTGTCTTCTGAAACTGTTAAATGAAAAGAAAATTACGAATAAGTTCTACAAAGACGTTTGTATTATATTGTCTTGCAAAAGTTCATAAAAACAACCATCCATTATGACCAATCTGCTCGTCGGTTAACTCTTTCAATTATTATTTTCCACTCGTTTCAGCATTTGCGTAGTTTTAATTGTCGATCGTTATGAGATATTGGTCTTGGGCTGTGTGTATCTCATTTATATGTTAGTTGCCTTGTTAGTTTGCGGGGGTTTAATCGAACCACTTTCTGATTGGGTGGCCTGCTGGCTTTAAAATCCAGCTGACAATACCATCCATAATTTCAAAGATCGAAAATGCCTGCACAAAGGTATTTGCCAATTTCGGAAATCAACTGCTTCTTTTTGATACTGATGTTTCAAATACAGTGGATCGACATTAAAGGTCTTTAGTAAATCCAGTGAATCTCGAACAAACATGACGGCGCAATCAGCCGTGACCATGAGCCATTTATTGCAACTCAAAGCGAAAGAATCAATACCATTCCAATTTGTGATGAGGTATCTATACTCCGGACAAATCAGAGCGGCGCCAGCGTAAGCCGCATCTACATTCACCCACAATCCTTCTTGTTTTGCCACTGCACTGATTTCATCAATCGCATCAAATGAACATAAACTTGTGGTACCCAAAGTCGCGCATACAAAATATGGCATCAAACCTTTAGCCTTATCTTCTTTGATTGCACTTTCCAAAACCTCCCCACGCATGCTGTGTTTGTCATCAATATCTAAAAGGTGGGGGGGCGTACGGGCCTTCGTAATACCGATACCGATCAATTTTTCCCAATTTTTCAGGTACTTATCTCCCGGAGGGGGTACTTAGTCAAATATGGGTGCTGGGTATGTGTTGACGATAAAGGTTGGGTTTGTCATCATCCAAAGTCTCTATGACGATTACCAAACAGTAGCGTGGTTGGTAGATCAAGGGGGCAGGCAAAAGTAGAATTTTGGCTTAAGGCGCCTTGTACGCTTATTCTGGCGCCCATTTTTTGGTTGCATTCGTATACCAAAAATTGAAGTTAAAATTCAGGTCATTTTAGAAACATTTAGGAAATGCGAGCAAAGCGAGCAAGAAAAAATTGCGACATTGCTCCATCGAGATGGATTGAGTAAAGCTAATTACAGTATAATAACATTGAACAAAAGTTTTGACAAAAAAAGAACAAAAAACACAACCATGGTCATGCTTCTCTATTAGTCAGTGGAAAAAGTTAACTCTGTTTGACGTGAGCCAAAATTTAACCAAAAGTTTAGCAAGATGCTAAAAATTGAATAAGAGAACGGAAAACCATCAAGGAACCTCGAACTTTCATCGAAAATGGGAGCTTATCGAGTGATAGAATGTCGAATAGTAGAAAGTAACGGATAAAGATATAAATTTAATACTATCTCTAGATCAAAAAATTGAAGGAAGCTAGTGCGTGCGAATGAAGCAAGAAAAAAATTGTGAGTTTTTGTTTTGAATATTATTTTCACCAAATTGGTCGTGGGGTGCAGTTAGATCTCCCTTCAAAAATCGTCTTATAACTTAATGTAGATGTTTTTATACACTTTGGTATCATAACTTTTTAAATTTTGAAACAAGTTTTTCTTGTCTGAACAAAGAAATTGCTTTCGTAATAGAGTATCCTTCTTATATTAACATATTTTTTTATTGATCTTTAGGCAGTTCTTCTTATATTAACATATTTTTTTATTGATCTTTAGGCAGTTCTGTCTATAGAAAGAATCCCCAAATGATCAACACAATTTCGTAATGCGATGTACAACAAAGGAACATTAATCTATTATCGAAATTGTTCTAAAATGATCCCTTTGGGAAAGCTTCCTCTTAGGAAACACATTCTGTTCACTTTCGTTCTCTTTACTGAGAACAAACCAGGCATTTACGAGAGAATAAAAATATTCTTAATAAAATGTCTTTTCTATTCCCTTAACATGACGTCTAATGTGTTCCTCGCAATAGGCGAACATTTTATTAATACTGCAGAGATAACAAAGTGTTCAAAATGACAAGGGAACACTTTGTTATTGTCGCGGAGAACACTTTATTCGATTATCGAAATAACTAATTCGTCCCATTAGAGTGTGAAAACTTTGGACGTACATATCAAGAACAAATTATATCTATGTGCGTAACTATGTGTTCAATTAACCAAATGAACATATTGATTATTGAATTGGGAATGGCTTATTCTTTCAATGAAAGGAATGAATTGAACTGAAAGAACATAGGTATATTTGAGACAAACTCTTTTAAGATCATAGAAAACGCTTTGTTCTTTTAATTTTGGAATAGTTAGATGTTCTCATGGGAACAAAACATTTCTAGTGTAAGAAACATTTTTTTCTCCGTAAATGTCTACTGCTTGGAACAGGGAAATGAATCTAAAGGGACACGGCCTGAATGAACGTCTTTATTACGTCAAAAAGATCAATATGATCTTTAAAAGGAATATTTTCAAAACAATGCTTATATCAGCATGCCGTTTACATTTTAGAACACAATAAATTTAATCGAATAGCCAAATTTTTGAACCTTTGCCTTGTTACCCGTCGTTGCTCGTTGTTACCCTTTGTTGCGCATTCTATGAGACTTCGATGGTGTCCGTGAAAAATTACAAGTCCGAAAAGTACACCAAATCATAACATCTTTGATTACAACATTATTGTAATATTTTTGAAAGAAATATTAGGAACACAAAGGGCTGTTTGAAATGATAAAAGTGAAGTCTTTAGGGATTCAAATTGGCGGGAAGTGTCTCTGTTTGGCGGGAAAAAGGTTGTTTACCCCCGGAAAACAAAAAAACCAATCAGAAAACAGAATTTCTAAAGCTCAAAACATTTTTGGAATAGAGGACAATGAGTAACCCCCTGAATTCAATTTTAAAGTGAACCAGTATGATATAAAAATGATCCCTGATCATTCGTCAGTTATCAAGGGCTGAAATAGCCTGGGAATCCAAGCGTTAAACTTTTTTCACAGTCTAGTTTATGATATTTTTGCTGCTGGTTTAACGCTTGGTGCAGGTAACTCGCCTGCAGGGACATTTTTCCCTGCAATGCAGGTTCGGCCTGATTGGCCAGCTTTCGGCGTATTACTTAGCAGTACTTTCGCGCGCATTTTGATAATTTCGATGCGCGCGCATAATTTATGGAAAAAGCTGACTTTGCAGAAAAAAGGAAAACAAATGAAAATGAAAACATAGATTCATTTAGAAACAAAATGGCTGTTGACTGGAAGTCTAAATACATGTGGCTGATGTTTTGATGTGGTTTTTAGTAGTTTTGAAAGTCTTTAGAGCTTGTGAAAGAGTTTTTATGGTAAGTTGATTATGTGTGTTTGCCTGGGTTTCCAAAGTTCAGAAAGTCTGTCAACAAGGGTTCACACACAGACTGTTTATAACATTCTGTGTCGGACTAATCTACCTGCACCAAGCTCTATAATTTTAGAACTTTGTGAGGTGAGGTATTTTTTGTTTTTTCTAAAATTATGAGCTTGGATTCCCAGGCTAGGGCTGAAATGGCCCACCGGAGGGTGCTCTTTGTAGACTGGCGTTCAATCAATGGATCAGCCAACGGAAAAAGGAAGCTGTCATTCAATGGAAATGAAAAAGGTAAATACACTTGTCCAGCAAAACTTTGCCTTCATTCAGATTTTGCAAGTACGAGAGGTTTAAGGAAACATATAGACAATAAACATCCTTGGTACTACTACTTCGATGAACAGCCAGACGTTAAACGAGAAGATGTTGAGCTGAATCAGCCTGCTTTCAAAAGAAAGGCGTCAACCAGCTCGAAACCTTACTATTCAATTGATGAGGGGATAGGAAAAGCGTTTTATAAATGGTTAACCACTACCTGTGGCGGAGGCAAAAATGAAAGAGAATCAAAACAGGTCGCAAAACGCGCTATGAAGTTTTTGATGAGCAGTACAGGGGACAACGAATCTTTAGCATCCCTTTCTTATGAACTAATTGATTGTTGTCTTGGCTCAACAACCATTATATTGAAATTCTTGACTGTTTTAGAGGATGAATGGAAAATGTCTTCTTCGGGGGCATTGAATTATGTCAAAGCTATTTTTGATTTAATGGATTATAGAAAGGCATTTGGAATCAACGATAACAAATTGAGGTGTTTACGATTACTGAAGTTTACTTGAGAAGGGCGAAAGAAAATTTGCGAAAGAAGAAACGACTTGACAGCACTCGGAACTTTGATTTGGAAAATTTGATTGGACGTGACAGCTGGGCAAGCCTTGAGGAAATGGAAAGAGTCATCCCGTACCACATACCCCCTATAAAGACATCGTCAATAAATGTAAAGTCCAACAACCTTTACCAAATAAGCAGGAATTGACATTTTGCACTCGTTTCATCACTACTTTCTTGTTCTTAAGGGTCAAGTGCAGTAGACCAATGACATTCCAATATTTAACCTTATCAATGATCGCAAAAGCAAAACAACAAACCGATGGTTTCATTGATCAAAGAGAATTCAAGACTGCAGGTAAATACCTTTTCGATACACTCATTTTAAGTGAAGAAGTATTTACTATACTAGACACCTACATCGACTTTGTGCGACCCCTTTTGAACCCATGTTGTGATTATTTGTTAGTATCTACAACAGGAGGTCAATACAAATCCTTGACTAATGCCATGACCTTACTTGTGCATCGAGCCATAGGAAAGTACATTCATCCAACTCGATATAGACAGATCGTTGAGACTACAAGTGCAGATAGATTATCGAAATCGGAACAAGAAATTATCTCTGAAGATCAAAAACACAGCTCGGAAGTTGCAAAAGTGCACTACAAAAAGAAACAATCGAGAATGGTGGCAACAGCAGGTCAAAAATGTATGGAGAAAATGCTGGGAACAGCTCGAAAAGACCAACAAGACACGGTATCAGAGGTATTTAGAGACCTAGCAGCTATATCGAAAGCTCCCAGTCCCTTAGTTATTGGCCAAAATCCAGGACCTTCTCGTTTGCATACGATTGGTACTCACACCCCTTTTACTGTTGATTCAGACGAAGAGGAGTATGAAAATTGTAGCTTAGATGCTCAATGTAGAGAAGTGAACAGTATAATGCAACGTGTTCAAACTATGTGTTCGTCCGCTGTTATGCCTACTGTCGATCATAATGATTCTGCAGAAGTTCAGATGGAGATTATTAGTTCTGTTAAAACTTCAACGCCTGGAAAACCGTCTACATATGATAAGCCAACGATAAGCAAGAGTGTTACAATAAAGAGGGAGATAGCTTCGAAAGAGGTAAGCAACAAGAAAGTAAAGTTTTCACCAGAAGAGGATGAAATGCTTTTCAATGGAATAAAAAAGCATGGTGAAAAAAATTGGGCCGGCATTATCCGAGATAAGACTTTTAATTTCCATCATTCTAGAACTCGAGATTCGATAAGAGTACGAGCTGATTCGGCTGCATTTAAAAAATTATATAGAAAGTAGATATTTTTCGTTTATTTTAGCATTGGCCGCTGACACACCATTAATTTAGAACTGATTTAAGCCTTTCTGAAATTTGAAGCTGCTCAAGAAAATAAGGTTTTCACAATTTGTGTAAAGGTTTATTAAAAGGGCCGCTAAAGATTCTCAACTAGTCCCAAAACGAACCCGCTAACACTCAAGTCCTTTTATTATTTTTTTGTTTGACTATCTTAATTTTTTGAGCATAATTATAACGTTATTGTTATTGTCAATTGAATAATGTATCAACCATATATTTGTTGTAGTTACAGTATTTGTGTATAAAAATATTTTCTTGACAAAAAGGAATGATATGAATAAAAACTGACTTATATTTCTTTTTCATAGAAAAAACTTAAACAAAAATAATGGAGTACAGTTCCTCGTCTTCAAGTGAATCCGACACGACCTTGTTCGAAAAACTAAGTAAGGGTGAGACACGCCAAAGAAAATTTAGAAATGCCACATTAAAGCGAAATCCTCGAGAGGGTATGTGTTTGCTTTCTGATGACGAAAAGTCAAGCAACGAAGATGAGAACATTGTTGCTATTGTTACAGATGATGAGTTAGAAAATATTCCAATTGAAATTTTGTCAAACTCCACGCTTAATTTGATTTCTTTGGATGATGGCGAATACGAGCTTGAAAAATCGATGATGGAAATAGATATGTAAAATTTTGAAAGTACTTGTCTAAAAATCAAAAGTAATGAGAAAAAAGGAACGATTGCTTTTATTTGAATTTCTGTCCTTTTATAAATAGTGGCACACTTCCTAATCATGTATAACATGTTCGTTTTAATCTCATCACATTTTTTTAAATAACCGTTGTTGCAAAACTTTCGAAAAAGTCAAAAAATATTCTAAGTCCAAATTTGAGTCTTGTCACCCGTTGTCACCCGTTGTCACTCGTTGTTACCCTTGTCACACTTTTTACAAAACTTTCGAAAAGTTGAAAAATATTCTAAGTCCAAATTTGAGTCTTGTCACCCGTTGTCACCCGTTGTCACCCGTTGTTACCCTTGTCACACTTTTTACAAAACTTTCGAAAAAGTTGAAAAATATTCTAAGTCCAAATTTGAGTCTTGTCACCCGTTGTCACCCGTTGTCACCCGTTGTTACCCTTGTCACACTTTTTACAAAACTTTCGAAAAAGTCAAAAAATATTCTAAGTCCAAATTTGAGTCTTGTCACCCGTTGTCACCCGTTGTCACCCGTTGTTACCCTTGTCACACTTTTTACAAAACTTTCGAAAAAGTCAAAAATATTCTAAGTCCAAATTTGAGTCTTGTCACCCGTTGTCACCCGTTGTTACCCTTGTCACACTTTTTACAAAACTTTCGAAAAAGTCTAAAAATATTCTAAGTCCTAATTTGAGTCTTGTCACCCGTTGTCACCCGTTGTCACCCGTTGTTACCCTTGTCACACTTTTTACAAAACTTTCGAAAAAGTCAAAAAATATTCTAAGTCCAAATTTGAGTCTTGTCACCCGTTGTCACCCGTTGTCACCCGTTGTTACCCTTGTCACACTTTTTACAAAACTTTCGAAAAAGTGAAAAAAATATTCTAAGTCCAAATTTGAGTCTTGTCACCCGTTGTCACCCGTTGTCACCCGTTGTTACCCTTGTCACACTTTTTACAAAACTTTCGAAAAAGTGAAAAAATATTCTAAGTCCAAATTTGAGTCTTGTCACCCGTTGTCACCCGTTGTCACCCGTTGTTACCCTTGTCACACTTTTACAAAACTTTCGAAAAAGTGAAAAATATTCTAAGTCCAAATTTGAGTCTTGTCACCCGTTGTCACCCGTTGTCACCCGTTGTTACCCTTGTCACACTTTTTACAAAACTTTCGAAAAATTTGAAAAATATTCTAAGTCCAAATTTGAGTCTTGTCACCCGTTGTCACCCGTTGTCACCCGTTGTTACCCTTGTCACACTTTTTACAAAACTTTCGAAAAAGTTAAAAATTCTAAGTCCAAATTGAGTCTTGTTTGTCACCCGTTGTCACCCGTTGTTACCCTTGTCACACTTTTTACAAAACTTTCGAAAAAGTTGAAAAAATATTCTAAGTCCAAAATTGAGTCTTGTTACCCGTTGTCACCCGTTGTTACCCTTGTCACACTTTTTACAAAACTTTCGAAAAAGTCTAAAAATAGTCTAAGTCCAAATTTGAGTCTTGTCACCCGTTGTCACCCGTTGTCACCCGTTGTTACCCTTGTCACACTTTTTACAAAACTTTCGAAAAAGTCTAAAAATATTCTAAGTCCAAATTTGAGTCTTGTCACCCGTTGTCACCCGTTGTTACCCTTGTCACACTTTTTACAAAACTTTCGAAAAAGTGAAAAAATATTCTAAGTTCAAATTTGAGTCTTGTCACCTGTTGTCACCCGTTGTCACCCGTTGTTACCCGTTGTTACCCTTGTCACACTTTTTACAGAATTTTCGAAAAAGTCAAAAAATATTCTAAGTCCAAAATTGAGTCTTGTCACCCGTTGTCACCCGTTGTCACCCGTTGTTACCCTTGTCACACTTTTTACAAAACTTTCGAAAAAGTTGACACATATTCTAAGTCCAAAATTGAGTCTTGTTACTCGTTGTCACCCGTTGTCACCCGTTGTCACCCGTTGTCACCCGTTGTTACCCTTGTCACACTTTTTACAGAATTTTCGAAAAAGTCAAAAAATATTCTAAGTCCAAAATTGAGTCTTGTCACCCGTTGTCACACTTTTTATACAAAATGTGTGACAACGGGTGACAAGGATTCTAATCATAAATATTGTATAAAAAAATGTGACAAGGGTAACAACGGGTGACAACGGGTAACAAGACTAAAATTTGGACTTAGAATATTTTTTCACTTTTTCGAAAGTTTTGTAAAAAGTGTGACAAGGGTAACAACGGGTGACAACGGTGACAAGACTCAAATTTGGACTTAGAATATTTTTTGACTTTTTCGAAAGTTTTGTAAAAAGTGTGACAAGGGTAACAACGGGTGACAACGGGTGACAACGGGTGACAAGACTCAAATTTGGACTTAGAATATTTTTTCACTTTTTCGAAAGTTTTGTAAAAAGTGTGACAAGGGTAACAACGGGTGACAACGGGTAACAAGACTCAAATTTGGACTTAGAATATTTTTTGACTTTTTCGAAAGTTTTGTAAAAAGTGTGACAAGGGTAACAACGGGTGACAACGGGTGACAACGGGTGACAAGACTCAAATTTGGACTTAGAATATTTTTCAACTTTTTCGAAAGTTTTGTAAAAAGTGTGACAAGGGTAACAACGGGTGACAACGGGTGACAACGGGTGACAAGACTCAAATTTGGACTTAGAATATTTTTTGACTTTTTCGAAAGTTTTGTAAAATGTGTGACAAGGGTAACAACGGGTGACAACGGGTGACAACGAGTGACAAGACTCAAATTTGGACTTAGAATATATTTTGACTTTTTCGAAAGTTTTGTAAAAAGTGTGACAAGGGTAACAACGGGTGACAACGGGTGACAACGGGTGACAAGACTCAAATTTGGACTTAGAATATTTTTTGACTTTTTCGAAAGTTTTGTAAAAAGTGTGACAAGGGTAACAACGGGTGACAACGGGTGACAACGGGTGACAAGACTCAAATTTGGACTTAGAATATTTTTTCACTTTTTCGAAAGTTTTGTAAAATGTGTGACAAGGGTAACAACGGGTGACAACGGGTGACAACGAGTGACAAGACTCAAATTTGGACTTTTTTGACTTTTTCGAAAGTTTTGTAAAAAGTGTGACAAGGGTAACAACGGGTGACAACGGGTGACAACGAGTGACAAGACTCAAATTTGGACTTAGAATATTTTTTGACTTTTTCGAAAGTTTTGTAAAAAGTGTGACAAGGGTAACAACGGGTGACAACGGGTGACAACAGGTGACAAGCCTCAAATTTGGACTTTAAATATTTTTTCACTTTTTCGAAAGTTTTGTAGAAGGTGTGTCGAGGGTTTTATTAGTTTACGGAGCATAGACAAATTAAGATCATTTAGAAAAAAATTTAAGTGGCTTCTTTTGTATTCGTTCAAAAGAAGTACGGAGTAAAAGACCAAGGGGTATATGAGATAGATAAATGACGACATATATTTTTTTCAAACGTGTTCTTCATCAGAGGAGGATATAATTAGTGCTTCTTCGTATGGTACACATGTGTTTGTTTTGAATAAACTTTTCTGTAATGCAGCCTTATCATCTTCCTCGTCCGTAGAAATTTGTATTGTAGTGGTCGAGTTGAATGTAGGTTGGAAAAGAATTTCAGGTTTTATATCTCCTGTTTCACGACTATCTAGAGTTTTTGATTTTTTCGGGGCTGAGACCGTTAAAGCTTGCTCTAGTTCACTCTCAGTATCGCTTGAGCTAACGATTCTCGACAAACGCCTTTTAACTGATTTCGAAGTTGAATTTTCTTGATTGTTATTTCTCAGTTTAAGGAATTGAGTTATGTGATTGCCCGAATCACTTTTCGAGCTGCTGTTACCAGTGACTTCTTTTGAAGGGGTGGATGTGCTCGTTGAAGATCTCTGAACGGGTGGTGTCAATAACTCGTCTAAATCACATTCGCTTTCATTTGCATCACAAATGTTGGAGATACGCTGAGTTAGGGTTGTTGATTGTGATTCTTGTGATTCCTGTGATCCTTTTCTTTTGAGCCATGCCTCGTAGAAGCTGTCCACACCAGTCCAACTGTTTGCTTTTCTAATGTTGTAACTAAAAAGTAAAGGTTGTAACGGTTACATTTTGACAGGAATAAAAATTTTGATTAATCATTGAGTTCTAGTTTGAGTTCTGAAAAGATATTCATTTCTAGAAAGAATGAATTCATAGCTTCTTGATTCTTTAAAGGATATGCGTGCACAAGTGCAAAACGTTTTTCTTTACAGTTGAGCCTGTTGATCTGAATCACTTGTCAACAGTTTACTAGATAAAAAATGGATTATAGAGGCACTAACCGTTTCAAATCTTCTTTGTTGATGGGTAGTTTGGACCAATCTTCATCCGTTAGCATTGTTAGCTTTCTCACAAGGGGGTCGACTCGTTTTATATCAGTTGTGAAGTACTCGTGGTCCTTCTTCCATCTCTTTGGGTCACTCTCATCCGCACCGAGAAAATACAAATCCATGTCTTCTGAAGTAAAGTTTAATGCTTCCTCTTCTGATTCAGACGATGTTTCTTCTGCGTCCTCTGAAGAATCTGTTTCGAAATCTGAATCGGCAAGCAGGCTTTCAGCTAAACCATCATAATCATTGTATGCAGCGCCCATCCTTTCTTCATCCCTCTTTAATTTAAAAACATCTTGGTTCGAGCAACTGTCAAATAAAGGCGTGGTCTTTAACACCTCCGAACAATAATGAAATACCTCCATGCAGTGGTTACGAAGCCAATCTACAGAGGAAAAAATATATTTTTCTGACTAAAGATGTTGGTACTCAAGGAATAACTTTGTAAAAATGGCTTAATACATCTTAAAATTTACCCAATAAGATTTAATTTATTTACCTCCAACACTGGAATCTTCATTTGGAAGAGATTTTGTCCTGAAACACCTCAGTCGTTTATATACAGCCTGTTGTCTTTGTCTCCTGGAATATTTTCGTCGTCTTCGCTGTCCATATCATTTGATTCCCATTCGGATTCGCTGGACTCTTCCGTCTTTTTACCAAATCTAGGTTTCTTGTTTGTGGTAATGAAAAAACCAGACTTGTACTTGATTTTCTTGGCCGACTTGTGTTTTTGTGAGAGCATTATTAAGCCACCTTAAAAAGTGTAGTAATAATATAAATTTAAGATATAAAATCAATTTCAGTGAACATTCAAGCCAGCCTCAGACCAGATGTGCAGTGTTTTATAACTATAACGAATTTGAAAAAAACTCCCAAAAAGTTAGACATTAGTATTTTTATACCTTGAAGGACACGTTTAGCTTCTTCACAGCTCAAGCTATTTGATGACCATTCGTCCATAAAAACTATTTCTGTGGATTCGTTGATCATGTGACCAGCAAATTGACTCTCCTGTGTCACACCAGCAATGTGGTCTGTTCCAATGATTCCTATAAAAAATAACGTCAGCTTTAAATCATATTGCACTCTTCATGTTTGATTACCAGCCGAGCCTAATTTGAATGAGGACAACGAGTAAAGCAGATAAAAATAGTTACCTTGAAAGACGTAAAACCAGCTGGTTTTACCGGAATTTGAATCTCCATAGACAAGAAGTTTTCGTTCTTTTATTGAAACATTTGATGGAGCAGCAGTTGGTAAAACTTTTGTAGAAATTTCAATCTTTTTCGCTTTCCCGGAAACTGTTGAAAATTCCTATGAATTAAAATAAAAGATAAATCGTTTTAAGAACATCCAACATTTTTGAAGCCTTACCCAGTTGGCACACAACGTTGCTTCAACGTTTATCTAACGTTAATAACGTCCATCTAACGTTAGATGAACGTTAAAACAACGTTATGTACCGGTAGGGTAGGATGTTGTTAGCATTTTGAGCTTCAAGTCTAACAATGTTCTTAATGTGTTCTCATTTTCACTATTTTTGAATAGTTCTCTTCATTTTCCTAAAAGAAATTCGGTACTTTAGAGTCCGCAAAGCCTTGAAATGTTCTTAACTTATTTTACATTTTGACAATTACAGCGCCTCGTGTTCTTATAGTTTGTTCTTATGAAAACGTGTGATAGACTTCCGAAATGTTTTTATTTAGTCCATAAATTTGATGAGCAAAGCTTTATTCATTATTAAATTTTCTAATCCTAGAGAGGGGAGAACAAATTTGATGTGATTCTTACAAAAAATATTCATAAACAAACCTTGGACGAACGGTAAGGGGTATGGAACACGGTCTGATTTGTAAACATACTTCACGAAGGCTCTTGGAGAGTGATGCTTGTCAAGGGATTTCATCCTAACGAATCTTTTTTCAGCTATCAGAAAAAGGTTCCTGGTGGTAAAACTTCCACAGCATTGAAAAGGCGAGTGATTGGCCTGATAAGACCACATGCCGGATCCGACAACAACTCATTTACTTTCTCGATACAGGTAGTCAATAATTCGGCTATTTTGTTTCTTCAAGCACGCACTTCATCAGAAATTTCTTCACAGTAGTACACAAAACATATGAAATTTGGCCTCCGGAGGTTTTTTTGTACACCATTCCATCACATAAAGCAAACCTTTTTTGACCATATGCCTCTCCACTTCGTGAATGGCAAGAAGTGTCTTATTTGTGGGCTTCGGTCTGGACACCACAGCAACTGAAATAAGAAGATTATTTTAAAATTACTCAAAATTATATAAGGCATCTAACAATCTACAAAGTATTTTTAAAACCTATAAACTTTATTTACAAGTTCTTTGTGTCACACAATTTCAAAAATAAAACTTTCAATACACACCCTCGTGCCACAGCTGTATTTGAACAGATAGGACATAACTAAAAACTAGAACAAGGAGGGCATAATTTACCTTTATCTGAAGATTCGTCAATTATGTCGATGGATAGTCTTGTGAACTTTATGTCATGGATGCCCTTTAGTAGTTTTGTTTTAACCGAGATTGGTATTGTTGGTCTAATGCACAACGACGCCGGTATATTTTCGTCACCAACAACATGAACGTCCACTGGCAGGGAAACCTAAGAGAAAATTTTGAGTGGTTCGCCATGAGTACCCAGCTGACGCACAACGTTGTTTTAACGTTCATCGTAATTATAACGTTGTGATATAAGAAACGTTAAAACGACGTTGTGTGCAACTGGGTAAGTTTTTTTTCATTCAAATAACATAAGCTAAGTAACTTACAATACTACTTAGTACTTTCCAAGCAGTGATTCCAAAGATTTAGATACATTTTTATATAAGGATAAACTATATACAAGAACATAAAGCTTCGATGGCCAAAATGTGAAGCACAATTTAAGAACATTCCAAGGCTTCCACATTTTCTGATGTTTTTTATAAAAAAACCTTTAATTAGAAAAAATTCGTAAACTAATTATCGTCTTGGTATGCATTCGAGTGATAAAAAATTACCTTGTGATGCTTCATTGCAGCTTTTGCGAGTTCTTGGTTGTAAAGGTAATAGCATGCTCAATCATCTCTCTCCTGTTGTGATCTTTTAGTGTCTGTACAAGCAGTGCTGTGTATTGATCGATCGAATTTTTTCTTGTCTATGAAAGTGAATTAATGTGAAAGTTTTTTCCGGGAGGTGACATAACATACCGTCATAACAAATTCTATTTCGCTATTTTACGATTCCATTATGTAATTCATTTTGGCATATATTACTAAAGACTTTATTCTCTATTTTGATCTAATAATTTTTGAAGGTGTAAACCATTAGGTTAAAAAAAGTGAGAATTTGGCTCTTACTTCTTGGTACAATTGGCTTACAAGTCGTCACGTCTAAACCAGCTTTCATTATTGATTTTCGAAGGGAGTTTTCTATTACGTCCAGCTCGCTCACCGAACACACCAACCCAATCCAGAAAGAAATACCTGAAAAAATTAAATTTGGGATGATAATGTTTCGAAAAAATAATTAAAAATCCTTAATATGCCGTTGAAATGAAGAACAAAAATCTAACAAATACAACGTCAGTTTGAACAAAACTTTTTACAATGACTTATTTTGATGTTCTTTCTTGTAAAATTACGTTAGAAATAAAAGAGTACCACTCCTTCAACACGGAGCTAAAAGTAGAAATGTTTTTAAAGAAATGGAAGACAAAAAAAGTCAGTAAAATGACTCTTACCTGGTATCACGAAAGTTTCATCATCATCTTTGTAATCGTCACTGACGTCAGTTATTCTTAAAGCTCTGCTCTTAAAAATGTCGACTTCATGGCACACAAGCAAGAAAAAAAAAGTAACATTCTCCATCTCTTTGATCTTCCTCTCGATGGATTGCTTTTTAGAGAGGATGTTCATACTAGCTTTGGGAAGATCATCAGGGTCTACATCCCAAATACAGCGAAATGAAATTATATGGCAATATTCCGTTACTGGTTTTACAATGAATTCTCTGAGCGCATCTTTCATAGTCTTACCACGTATAGTTCTCTGATATCCCTTTGAAGCCATGATCTCTCACTCAACGCGTAAAGAACACTATTTGATGATATGCCTTAATGTAGATGTTTTTATACACTTTGGTATCATAACTTTTCAAATTTTGAAACAAGTTTTTCTTGTCTGAACAAAGAAATTGCTTTCGTAATAGAGTATCCTTCTTATATTAACATATTTTTTTATTGATCTTTAGGCAGTTCTGTCTATAGAAAGAATCCCCAAATGATCAACACAATTTCGTAATGCGATGTACAACAAAGGAACATTAATCTATTATCGAAATTGTTCTAAAATGATCCCTTTGGGAAAGCTTCCTCTTAGGAAACACATTCTGTTCACTTTCGTTCTCTTTACTGAGAACAAACCAGGCATTTACGAGAGAATAAAAATATTCTTGATAAAATGTCTTTTCTATTCCNATTCGGATTCAGGATTCGTAAAAAGCTTTGTAAAAAAAAATTGAAAAAAGATATTGACTTCTAACAAAAAGATCTTGAAAGATTACATAACATAGAGTAGTTCTTGACAAAAATTGATATAAAAATGGGCGTGACCTTGACGCTAATTAGGGAAATTCCCCTATTTAGGATTCAAATTTCCAACCCATTGCATACTTTGGCTAGTTCTCAGTCCCCTCGTTGAGGTTAAATCAATTTCTAAACACCTGATCTTATGACTGGACATGTCAATGATTAATCGTGGACATAATTTATTGACAAAAGGGGCGTGGCCTTGATGCTAATTAGGGAAATTCCCCTATTTAGGATTCAAAACACGAAAATTGCAAAGTTTGGCTAGTTCTCAGTTCCCTCGTTGAATTTGGATCGATTTCTAAACACCTGATCTTATGACTGGACATGTCAATGATTAATCGTGGACATAATTTATTGACAAAAGGGGCGTGGCCTTGATGCTAATTAGGGAAATTCCCCTATTTAGGATTCAAAACACGAAAATTGCAAAGTTTGGCTAGTTCTCAGTTCCCTCGTTGAATTTGGATCGATTTCTAAACACCTGATCTTATGACCGGACATGTCAATGATTAATTGTGGACAAAATTTATTGATAAAAAGGGCGTGGCCTCGATGCTAATTAGGGAAATTCCCTTTTTTAGGATTCAAAACACAAAAATTGCAAAGTTTGGCTAGTTCTCAGTTCCCTCGTTGAATTTGGATCGATTTCTAAACAACTGATCTTATGACCAGACATGTCAATGATTAATCGTGGACAAATTTTATTGACAAAAAGGGCGTGGTCTCGATGCTAATTAGGAAAATTCCCTTATTTAAGACTCAAAACACGAAAATTGCAAAGTTTGGCAAAGTTTGGTTAGTTCTCAGTTCCTTTGTTTTATTTGGATCGATTTCTAAACACCTGATCTTTTGACTGGACATGTCAATGATTAATCGTGGACAAAATTTATTGACAAAAGGGGCGTGGCCTTGATGCTAATTAGGGAAATTCCCCTATTTAGGATTCAAAACACGAAAATTGCAAAGTTTGGCTAGTTCTCAGTTCCCTCGTTGAATTTGGATCGATTTCTAAACACCTGATCTTATGACCGGACATGTCAATGATTAATCGTGGACAAATTTTATTGACAAAAAGGGCGTGGTCTCGATGCTAATTAGGGAAATTCCCTTATTTAAGACCCAAAACACGAAAATTGCAAAGTTTGGCAAAGTTTGGCTAGTTCTCAGTTCCTTTGTTTTATTTGGATCGATTTCTAAATACCTGATCTTATGACTGGACATGTCAATGATTAATCGTGGACAAAATTTATTGACAAAAGGGGCGTTGCCTTGATGCTAATTAGGGAAATTCCCCTATTTAGGATTTAAAACACGAAAATTGCAAAGTTTGGCTAGTTCTCAGTTCCCTCGTTGAATTTGGATCGATTTCTAAACACCTGATCTTATGACCCGAAATGTCAATGATTAATCGTGGACAAATTTTATTGAAAAAAAAGTGCGTGGTCTCGATGCTAATTAGGGAAATTCACTTATTTAAGACTCAAAACACGAAAATTGCAAAGTTTGGCAAAGTTTGGCTAGTTCTCAGTTCCTTTGTTTTATTTGGATCAATTTCTAAACACCTGATCTTATGACTGAAAATGTCAAGGATTAATCGTGCATAAAATTTATTGACAAAAAGGGTGTGGCCTCGATGCTAATTAGGGAAATTCCCTTATTTAGGACTCAAAACACGAAAATTGCAAATTTTGGCAAAGTTTGGCTAGTTCTCAGTCCCTTCGTTATATTTGGATCAATTTCTAAACACCTGATCTTATGACTGGACATGTCAATGATTAATCGTGGACATAATTTATTGACAAAAGGGGCGTGGCCTTGATGCTAATTAGGGAAATTTCCCTATTTAGGATTCAAAACACGAAAATTGCAAAGTTTGGCTAGTTCTCAGTTCCCTCGTTGAATTTGGATCGATTTCTAAACACCTGATCTTTTGACCGGACATGTCAATGATTAATTGTGGACAAAATTTATTGATAAAAAGGGCGTGGCCTCGATGCTAATTAGGGAAATTCCCTTTTTTAGGATTCAAAACACCAAAATTGCAAAGTTTGGCAAAGTTTGGCTAGTTCTCAGTCCCTTCGTTATATTTGGATCAATTTCTAAACACCTGATCTTATGACTGGACATGTCAATGATTAATCGTGGACAAGATTTATTGACAAAAGGGGCGTGGCCTTGATGCTAATTAGGAAAATTCCCCTATTTAGGATTCAAAACACGAAAATTGCAAAGTTTGGCTAGTTCTCAGTTCCTTCGTTGAATTTGGATCGATTTCTAAACACCTGATCTTATGACTGGACATGTCAATGATTAATTGTGGACAAAATTTATTGATAAAAAGGGCGTAGCCTCGATGCTAATTAGGGAAATTCCCTTTTTTAGGATTCAAAACACAAAAATTGAAAAGTTTGGCTAGTTCTCAGTTCCCTCGTTGAATTTGGATCGATTTCTAAACACCTGATCTTATGACCGGACATGTCAATGATTAATTGTGGACAAAATTTAATGATAAAAAGGGCGTGGCCTCGATGCTTATTAGGGAAATTCCCTTTTTTAGGATTCAAAAATTAATCATTGACATTTGCGGTCATAAGATCAGGTGTTTAGAAATTGATCCAAATACAACAAAAGGACTGAGAACTAGCCAAACTTTGCCAAACTATGCAATTTTCGTGTTTTGATTTCTAAATAAGGGAATTTCCTTAATTAACATCGAGACCACGCCCTTTTTGTCAATAAATTTTGTCCATGATTAATCATTGATATGTCTGGTCATAAGATCAGGTGTTTAAAAATTGATCCAAATATAACCAAGGGACTGAGAACTAGCCAAACTTTGCCAAACTTTGCAATTTTCGTGTTTGAGTCATAAATAAGGGAATTTCCCTAATTAGCATCGAGGCCACGCCCTTTTTGTCAATAAATTTTGTCCACGATTAATCATTGACATTTTCGGTCATAAGATCAGGTGTTTAGAAATTGATCCAAATACAACAAAGGCACTGAGAACTAGCCAAACTTTGCCAAACTTTGCAATTTTCGTGTTTTGAATCCTAAATAGGGGAATTTCCCTAATTAGCATCAAGGCCACGCCCCTTTTGTCAATAAATTTTGTCCACGATTAATCATTGACATTTCCAGTCATAAGATCAGGTGTTTAGAAATTGATCTAAATATAATGAAGGGACTGAGAACTAGCCAAACTTTGCCAAACTTTGCAATTTTCGTGTTTTGAGTCCTAAATAAGGGAATTTCCCTAATTAGCATCGAGACCACGCCATTTTTGTCAATAAATTTTGTCCACGATTAATCATTGACATTTCTGGTCATAAGATCAGGTGTTTAGAAATTGATCCAAATACAACAAAGGAACTGAGAACTAGCCAAACTTTGCCAAACTTTGCAATTTTCGTGTTTTGAGTCTTAAATAAGGGAATTTCCCTAATTAGCATCGAGACCACGCCCTTTTTGTCAATAAAATTTGTCGATGATTAATCATTGTCATGTCCGGTCATAAGATCAGGGGTTTAGAAATTGATCCAAATACAACGAGGGGACTGAGAACTACCCAAACTTTGCCAAACTTTGCAATTTTTGTGTTTTGAATCCTAAAAAAGGGAATTTCCCTAATTAGCATCGAGGCCACGCCCTTTTTATCAATAAATTTTGTCCACAATTAATCATTGACATGTCCGGTCATAAGATCAGGTGTTTAGAAATCGATCCGAAGGAACTGAGAACTAGCCAAACTTTGCAATTTTTGTGTTTTGAATCCTAAAAAAGGGAATTTCCCTAATTAGCATCGAGGCCAGGCCCTTTTTATCAATAAATTTTGTCCACAATTAATCATTGACATTTCTGGTCATAAGATCAGGTGTTTAGAAATCGATCCAAATACAACGAAGGGACTGAGAACTAGCCAAACTTTGCAAAACTTTGCAATTTTCGTGTTTTGATTCCTAAATAAGGGAATTTCCCTAATTAGCATCGAGACCACGCCATTTTTGTCAATAAATTTTGTCCACGATTAATCATTGACATTTCTGGTCATAAGATCAGGTGTTTAGAAATTGATCCAAATACAACAAAGGAACTGAGAACTAGCCAAACTTTGCCAAACTTTGCAATTTTCGTGTTTTGAGTCTTAAATAAGGGAATTTCCCTAATTAGCATCGAGACCACGCCCTTTTTGTCAATAAAATTTGTCGATGATTAATCATTGTCATGTCCGGTCATAAGATCAGGGGTTTATAAATTGATCCAAATACAACGAGGGGACTGAGAACTACCCAAACTTTGCCAAACTTTGCAATTTTTGTGTTTTGAATCCTAAAAAAGGGAATTTCCCTAATTAGCATCGAGGCCACGCCCTTTTTATCAATAAATTTTGTCCACAATTAATCATTGACATGTCCGGTCATAAGATCAGGTGTTTAGAAATCGATCCAAATTCAACGAGGGAACTGAGAACTAGCCAAACTTTGCAATTTTTGTGTTTTGAATCCTAAAAAAGGGAATTTCCCTAATTAGCATCGAGGCCAGGCCCTTTTTATCAATAAATTTTGTCCACAATTAATCATTGACATTTCTGGTCATAAGATCAGGTGTTTAGAAATCGATCCAAATACAACGAAGGGACTGAGAACTAGCCAAACTTTGCAAAACTTTGCAATTTTCGTGTTTTGATTCCTAAATAAGGGAATTTCCCTAATTAGCATCGAGACCACGCCCTTTTTGTCAATAAATTTTGTCCACGATTAATCATTGACATTTCTGGTCATAAGATCAGGTGTTTAGAAATCGATTCAAATACAACGAAGGGACTGAGAACTAGCCAAACTTTGCAAAACTTTGCAATTTTCGTGTTTTGATTCCTAAATAAGGGAATTTCCCTAATTAGCATCGAGACCACGCCTTTTTTATCAATAAATTTTGTCCACAATTAATCATTGACATGTCCGGTCATAAGAACAGGTGTTTAGAAATCGATCCAAATTCAACGAGGGAACTGAGAACTAGCCAAACTTTGCAATTTTTGTGTTTTGAATCCTAAAAAAGGGAATTTCCCTAATTAGCATCGAGGCCATGCCCTTTTTATCAATAAATTTTGTCCACAATTAGTCATTGGCATTTCTGGTCATAAGATCAGGTGTTTAGAAATTGATCCAAATACAACAAAGGGACTGAGAACTAGCCAAACTTTGCAAAACTTTGCAATTTTCGTGTTTTGATTCCTAAATAAGGGAATTTCCCTAATTAGCATCGAGACCACGCCCTTTTTATCAATAAATTTTGTCCCCGATTAATCATTGACATGTCCGGTCATAAGACCAGGTGTTTAGAAATCGGTCCAAATTCAACGAGGGAACTGAGAACTAGCCAAACTTAGCAATTTTCGTGTTTTGATTCCTAAATAAGGGAATTTCCCTAATTAGCATCGAGACCACGCCCTTTTTGTCAATAAATTTTGTCCACGATTAATCATTGACATGTCCGGTCATAAGGTCAGGTGTTTAGAAATTGATCCAAATACAACGAGGGGACTGAGAACTAGCCAAACTTTGCTATTTTCGTGTTTTGATTCCTAAATAGGGGAATTTCCCTAATTAGCATCGAGGCCACGCCCTTTTTATCAATAAATTTTGTCCACAATTAATCATTGACATATCCAGTCATAAGATCAGGTGTTTAGAAATCGATCCAAATTCAACGAGGGAACTGAGAACTAGCCAAACTTTGCAATGTTCGTGTTTTGTATCCTAAATAGGGGAATTTCGCTAATTAGCATCGAGGCCACGCCCTTTTTGTCAATAAATTTTGTCCACGATTAATCATTGACATTTCTGGTCATAAGATCAGGTGTTTAGAAATCGATCCAAATACAACGAAGGGACTGAGAACTAGCCAACTTTGCAAAACTTTGCAATTTTCGTGTTTTGATTCCTAAATAAGGGAGTTTCCCTAATTAGCATCGAGACCACGCCCTTTTTGTCAATAAATTTTGTCACGATTAATCATTGACATGTCCGGTCATAAGATCAGGTGTTTAGAAATTGATCCAAATACAACGAGGGGACTGAGAACTAGCCAAACTTTGCCAAACTTTGCAATTTTTGTGTTTTGAATCCTAAGAAAGGGAATTTCCCTAATTAGCATCGAGGCCACGCCCTTTTTATCAATAAATTTTGCCCACAACTAATCATTGACATGTCCGGTCATAAGATCAGGTGTTTAGAAATCGATCCAAATTTAACGAGGGAACTGAGAACTAGCCAAACTTTGCAATTTTCGTGTTTTGAATCCTAAATAGGGGAATTTCCCTAATTAGCATCGAGGCCACGCCCTTTTTGTCAATAAATTTTGTCCACAATTAATCATTGACATGTCTGGTCATAAGATCAGGTGTTTGGAAATTGATTTAACCTCAACGAGGGGACTGAGAACTAGCCAATGTATGCAATGGGCTTGAAATTTGAATCCTAAAAAAGGGAATTTCCCTAATTAGCGTCAAGGCCACGCCCATTTTTATATCAATTTTTATCAAGAACTACTCTATGTTATGTAATCTTTCAAGATCTTTTGGTCTGAAGTCGATATCTTTTTTCAATTTTTTTTTACAAAGCTTTTTACGAATCCTGAATCCGAATCCGAATCCTTGAATCCCAATCCTACAATCCAGCGAATCTACCAAAAAGTTGACGATCAACTTTCTTGTAGTTTTTTCCAAGTATAATATGGTCATAATCGTAAAAAATATATTTTATCTCAAAAAATATTTACAATCAAATATTTATTGCGATGACATTTTGTTTAAATGGATGATTTTATATCGTATTGAGTATAAGTTCAACAATTCGAACCCAAGCCGAACCGAACCACACCCACGCCCACGCAACCTTAGAACAGTATCAACGCCCACGCCCACGCCTCGAGGAAACAGCACGAAATTTGGCCACGGCCAGCTAAACTGAGATTAACAGCTTAACCCACAAGCACAATAACAGACTACCACGTGGACGTTTTCTCAGTAGTAACCAGATGTACAGATAGATAAATTTTTGGCTCTTTTTAGAAGACACTGATACTCTACTCTACATACTGTACTCGGTATAAAATAATCCGCACCCAAAATCTCTATTCATTTTTCTCATCTTTCAGTCTTTTCATTTCTCTTGTGGGATTGTTATCACTACCATGGGGAAGTAAGCATTTTCCACACTGTCCTTGAGTGAAAACCAACATGTGAACTGACGGTTCTTCACCACGTAACTTTTTCAACCAAGGATATCCACATATCGCACAAGAAGAAATAAGACCTGCGATACCAACAATAAACACAGCTTCCACGAAAACCATCTTCTTAATTTTAGTTTTTAGAAACGTTTTCCTATGTTTTCTTCCTCAGGTATATATCTCATAACTTTTTTTGAATTGAGTAAACTTAGTTAAATTCTATATTGTATACGCTTATCTCACGCATTGAAGTAAAAATCCTATTAGGGTGTAAATCATTCATAACTTTTCTGAATGCAAAAAAGTATACCTCTCACAGATCTTGCGTCAATTTTTAGATTCAAAGTATACAATTTTTCCGAAAAACACGAAAAAAATACTCATTCATGTGTTAAATAGGACCGTTTTCCTTAACTTTCTAAAAAGTCAGAGATAGAAGAGAGATAAAAAATTTTCTCGTGGAAAAGACATTAGATATTATTGCGATTCTGAAAAAATGAACAAAGCCAATCACATACGGACAAACCTCATAAAAGTTTTCCGTTTTGATTTTTACACTAGAAATTCCATACAAGCGATTGGGTCATTCCATTTTATATCCATACAGGGGGTCAGAGAAAAATTTCCAGGGGTGTATTTTCATTTTTCCAAGGGGGTAAAAAATCATTCCAAAATTTCCAAGGGGATAAAAAATCATTCCAAAATTTCCAGGGGTTAAAAGACTGATTTTAGTTCGTCCACCCTCGCTTTAAGGTATGAAAAGAATTTTTCCAAGGGGTATTTTTGCAAATTTTGACATTTTACCAGGGGTTATTCACAATTTCTTTTTGACTTGAAAAGATTCGTCCACCCCAATGTATGGTTTTTTTATGTGACAGCCCATTGTCAATAACGTTAAGTCTGTCCTATCTTGGTCATAAGTTTAAGAAGTAGCTGCAGTATTTTGAGCTGAAGAAGAAGAAGACGTTGTCAGCGCTTTTTGATTTTCTGGTTTTGGATGGTTCAACTTGCCACAGATTCTCCATCGACCGTAAGGGTCAGCTAAATGTCTTTCGAAAACAACGTAATCGATAACCTTCCTCCCTTTCTTCGAGTCGCCCATAACTGTTCGATTGTATCGATCTTTTATCGCCAGAATCTGAAAAAGGAAAAAGTATTTCATGACATCGTAGAACCATCATAAAAGTTAACGCTGCCCGTTTCTTTCAAAGAACTGTGCTGAAATCACTCGAAATTTTGCTATTTATATCAAAGGAAGAAAGAGAAAAACACTTCACCCCAGACTTCAATTGCTGAACATTAAAAAGATACATACTACTTCAAGGGAACTAAATTTCGCGGGAACTAATTTTCGCTTTTCCGCGTTTTTTCGGCAAAACCGCGAAATTAAGAGCCCACGAATCACAAATTTTGGCCATTTTTCATCAAAAATTTTTAGAAATCTCTAGAAAAATAAAAGAAACTAGACGGTACTCAGCGTCGCACGCCGGTTGAGCTGTTGCTGAATGCACTTAAAGTGCTTTGAGTGTTGAAGCTGGCAAGTACGATGAAATTAAAGGGAAGCGAAAATCTCTTCAAAGTTTGACACTAGCCCTCCCGGGTAAAGTAAATCTCTAGAAAGATAAAAGAAGAGTGTCCAAAATGGGAAAACCGCGAAATACAATTTTTTCAATTTCTTTCATGTCTTGGGTATAATCCTGCTAGGGAGCTAATTTTACAAAATTACGCACCATAACGGGGTGCTCTACCTTTAGTGAGAGCCACTATGTTCTGAAAACATCCTTCGTGTGCACAGAGTTTTTAAAAGTTTTTTAAATGATCAATTCGGTCCATAAAATCACAAAAACGAGTAGTGAGAAAAATTTTGACCATTTTGCTGGTCCCAATGTGACGTCATCACTTTTGCTGGGGCTTGAAAATGAAAGTGAAAATTAGAAGCTAATATATGGCTCGAATGAAAGGTATTTATCCAAGGATTCCAAAAAATGTCATCGGCAATTAAAAAATCATCGAAATCGAAAAATTTTTGTTTCATTTGAAAGAGGACCGGTTTTAGAGTCCGAAAAGCCTTTATCAAAGCCTTACGTTTTTATATAGTTTGTTCTTATAAAAAAACGTGTACTTGGTACTTACTTGTTGAGTGTGCATACGAACGGTGACTTGAGCGTACAAATTCTCTTTATCGAAGACCGAAGCAACACGAGCGTGCACGACACGAGGCCGGTCCACTTCTTGAATAAACTTCCATTCCAACGTCTTACCGGGGTTCTGGTATTGCGTTTTCAAAGCCTGCAAAGAAAAGAAGGAATTATCAAAGATACACCAAATATACAATAAGATTAAACAAGCAACATGCTGAATGGACCTACCTAATGATTAACATCAGATGAAAAAAGTGACAATAACTGTACAAAAATTCAGAATGGAAAAATAAAGCTTGTGTGTTGAATAATGGGGCCCCCCCAGCGGTTTGCGTGAATGCGTGAATGGGCTTTTTTGGTTGCGTGAATGCGTGAAAATCGAAAAAAAATTGCGTGAATACGTGAATTGAAAAAACTTGCGTGAACGTGAAAATCCATATTTCTATTGCGTGAATGCGTGAATCTGCCCTGTTTGATTCGTGAACGCGTGAATTTTTCCTTTTCATAGTTTGTAGAAAACCCCAAGGTGCGCACCTATCCCAAATTCAAGGGATGCCAGGTGAAGGTCCACAAAAAAATCAGCAACTTTCAAATTCTCTATTTTATAAAACGATTCATGATTTAGATGCGCTTTCTAGCAATCTAGACACCTTAAATTTCCAGATTTTTTCGCTCGGGCCAAACATGTATTGGCCCTCGAATCTTAAATAACTCTAATTTGCCCCCTTGAAAGTGTTTGTTTAAGATAAAACCATGGTTATGCATGATGAGTGATCCAGAGCCAGGGCCAGAGCCACTGGGGGCAGGAGGCGGCCATGACTTCACCACGTTTTTACAAATAAAGAGAAACTTATTTCAAAGAAATTTTTACCCATGATGTAGACTTTCGATAACCTGATTTCTTGGCAAAATTAGTCTGAAATGGAGTCGTATTTAAACACATCAGAGGGTTAAAATAGAAATTTTCTCCTGTCGGCGCAAAACATGGTTGCGCCTCCTTAGTCACTATGTTTTCGGCCCCTCCACGTTAGGAAATTAATTCGCGAGCCCTGATTAAAACCTTTCTTTTTAAATTTTTTCGATCGCTTCGCTCGCAACAAATGTTCATTCTTTTACCTCATTTTACAAGCTATCAAGCGATCGTACCTTGCCTCCAACGAATTTAGACTACATTCTTTTTCAATTGTGTTAAAGAGAGCATTTTTAGCCAAACACGAGTGACAGAGATGCAAAACTTTCCTCTCTGCGTAAACCATGGTTGCGCCTCCTTACCCCTGAGCTAAGCATCATGGTGTCATACTCGAGTTTGTTTGACCTATTTTTGATAATGTTTAAGCTATTTTTTGTACAAAAATTCGCCTGCGGCGCATATCTTTTCACATACTATCGCGATACATTAACTGCAGAAGCTTCATCTTTTCCAATCGATCGTGACAAGTTAGAAGAATCAAATATTTTGCGTGATGGCATGTGATTAAAGTTGAAAAATTACGTAACACTTTCTATTTGGGGGCTTCTTATGACGCTACCAAACACGGTGTTTTATAGTCAGGTCTACAGGAAAAAATCACTACTGAGTTAAGTTTTTCTCAAGTGCATGACCAGATCCAGTCGAATAATATCTCGAGTACAGCCTTGTCATACTTTTTTATGCAAATCGAACGTTTTACTCCATAATGGCGGAAATTACGTAAATTACGTAACTTAGCGACATGTGCAAGACCTCTATTTTTGACATTTTCCCGATTTTTTCCGAAAATTTCCCCGATTTCCCAAAAAATTAGGTTTACGTGAATTTCGAGAAAAACTTGCGTGAATGCGTGAATTGCGAAATTTTTTTGCGTGAATGCGTGAAATTTGGGTCCGCTGGGGGGGCCTCAATAATGTAGAATGGTAAAAACGAACTTCCCCAAATACGAAAAACACTTAAACCATTCAGGCCCAAAAAACCCTATTTTTAAGCAGTTTTTGGCCCAAATTTGCCCAAAAAAAAATTCCTTAAAAATCTGGCTCCGTCACATTTTGGGCATTGTCATTTTGCATCATTGTGCAAAAAATCAGAAAAAAATCATGAGTCAACATTGAGAAAAGCTATATTTTCTTATTTGGTCCAAAAAACCCTATTTTTAGGCAGTTTTTGGCCCAAATTTGCCCAAATATATTTTTTTTCGAAAATCGGGCTCGGTTACATTTTAGGCATTGCCATTTTGCATCATTGTGCAAAAAATCAGAAAAAAATAATGAGTCAACATTGAGAAAAGCTATATTTTCTTATTTGGTTAAAGGGAATTTCCCCAAAATACGAAAATCCATTTTTAAGGCGAATAAGAATTTTCCAGGAAAAACCACTTCAGCCATTCTTTAGAGAATCTTGCCCTCCATCTTTGTACAAAAAATCTGAAAAAAGTAATGACAGGATTTTGCACAAAGTCCAAAAAACCCTATTTTTAGGCAGTTTTTGGCCCAAATTTGCCCAAATATATATTTTTTCGAAAATCGGGCTCCGTCACATTTTGGGCATTGCCATTTTGCATCTTTGTGCCAAAAATCAGAAAAAACTAATGAGCCAATCTCGAGAAAAGCTGGTAACAAACGAACGGACGGACACAGGTTAATTTATAGGACCTCCACCGGGGTACCCGAAGGTAGGTCCAAAAACAGTCAGATTTCCAGAACTTTAAAACATCGAGGGAACCAACCAATACAGTGATAATTTGAGTTATGAATGTTTTCAATTTTAGACGGGAAAATAATCTGAGATTATTTCCAGGGAACCACAAAAACCGTTCGAGGCATAGAGACACGACTCAGATTAAAACCATTGCAACCTTTGTCATTGAATGTTTTATGTACATGTTTTTTTTATAAGTACGCAAAAATTCGAAAACAGGCTCGGAGATGCTAAGGTCGAAGGCTTGAAAAATGCTTATATAAAGAAGCTTATGTCCAAAGCAAAATTTTACAGAAATTCCGAAAAATCCGTAAATTTCCGCCCAAAAACAGCCAAAATCAGGAAAAAAAATTTTTCGTAGGCTCAAGGTAATGTATAGCATATGACTAAATTTTAGTCTAGAAAGTGCAATGCTTGTATGTATATAAACATGTATTTGCTAACAAACGAAAAGGTAAACAACTCAACCACAGTGCTGTAGACTCAAAGGTAAAAGGTTTTTTGTTTTTAACCCTATTAACCCCGAGCTCTTTTGGTTTTTGCGGCTCCAGGGGAGATCTAGAAAAGCTTCGGCCATAACAATTGGTACAGATCTATCATGACACAAACTTCCAGGGAGGAAAAAAAATTTGTTGAAGGCATTCAAAAAGCGATGACGTTATCACAATTTTTTTTTTCGAGATATGCACAAAATAACACCAGCGTGGACGATTCTACCCCCCCCTGAGGCTAATAGGGTTAAATAACTCTTTTTACATATTATCTACTATTCACTTTAAAGTCTGATAAAGGGATATCTTAATCCGGCCATCTTTGGTATTATTACAGTTTACGCTCTCTTTAATTCGATCTTCAAGGGGAATTGGATTTTCATTGAATAAGGGAGCTTATCGAATAAGGGAGCGTCGTTTATGAGAGTTTCTTGTTGACGGGAACTTTAAATTGCATCGAACAAGGGAGCCTATCGAATAGTAGAACGTCGAATTAGAGAGCATCAACTATATTTGCAATAAAGCAAGCATACAAGGAAGTTAAGTATACGAATAAAAATACAAATGGAGAAGAAAAGGCATACTGTCGAAACTGTTTTTGAATAAATAACAATTGTAGAAAATGAACCCACAAGCATGGACGTTTTCTACCCCAATTATCTCTAATTGAGCCTTGGTTATACTTTAAGTGTAATTAATCATAGTAATTATTTGAAAGAACATGATACTTCTTAGGAGATTTTCTTATAAATCCAAAATAAATTAAGTGAGTGCTAAAACTTTAGCAAAAAACATTCTTATCAGCCCAAAAACCAACAGTGTTGTTACTAGACTGATAATTCAGTCCTCAAAAACCTGTGCTTGTCTTGATAAGTGTCTTGTATGTGAGCAAAAGACCTGAGAAATCTATAATTATACTTTATAGAATGATGATACTTATAAGTAGTAAAGGAAATCATCAAGCGAATAATTAAACTTTTTCATTTTTTCCATGTGGCTTCCGAGAAAATTATGATCCCAAAATGAGACAGTTTCTACCATGCATCATAAAATCATTAAACATCATGCTGTCTATTAAAAATATGCCAAACCATGAAGCACTTAGTGGGTTTACAACACTTAAAAAACACTATAAAAATACAAATCTGAAAGTGAGAAAGACATTCAATCTCAATAGTTGAACGTTCAAAGACGAAATCAAAATGAAGATTTGGAAAGGGATTTTCTTGTTAGCCTTCTTGGTATTCACAATCAATTGTAAGTAAAAAGCTCTAATTTGGGTATACGTTTCTTTTATAAGAACAAACAAACTATATAAGAACATAGGGCTTCGATGGCCAAAATGTTTAGAAAATGTTAAGAACATTTATAGGCTTAAAACTCAAAAAGTTAAGAACATCCGAAGGCTTCAAAAAATTTGGATGTTCTTATAAAAAAACGTGTATACGTTGGATTCATCATTCCACACTTTTTTTTTTATAAGAACCAGTAAAATTTAGCTGAGGCTCGGCTGTTCTTATTTTTTTGCCACTTTGAGCCTCAAATTGTTCATATCATGTTCTTATTTATAGATGGAAATTGAGGTATTTCAGGCTTTTACCCAATTTGTACTAACTTTGACGACCTCTAAATTGCTTGAAATTAAGTAATTTCAGTCTCAACATTGTTCTTAAAATTTTCTTATTTTACGGCGATTTTGAGCTTCGTTGTTCTTTTAAAATGTTTCCTTATAAAAAAGTGTAATTCGTGTATGAAGTGCTATATTCCGTAGTAGTCACAGATTTTAACTAAACTCTTACAGTAGCTATTCCGAACTTTTAGTAGAATTAACTTGTCCAAGATTCGTGAAAAATCGAAATTTTATTTCTCGAAAAACTCTTCCCTTAAAAGTTAGCGAGAGTCAACTGCTAATAAAGTCCAAATGTTCAGCAGTCACTAATTTGAACATTTTTGAATGGAAAGCAACAGAAAGAATCAATGTTCCCACATTGAACTCTACCTAGCTTTAAAAAAATTTCGAACAACGAGGTAAAACTGAGGTATTTCAATATCAAAAATTGTTTGTTTCTTCAGGTGAAAATTCATTGGACGATGAACCCAAAGAATTAGAAAATGAAGATTTTCACCAAGATGAAGAAACCGATTTACAAGACATGAAAGAGGATGAACTCGAAACTGATTCCGATGAATCCGATGATGAATCTTTAGAGCCCGATAATGAACCCGAAAATCTATCCGACGAAGATGAATCACAAAACGGATCAGACATCGAATCCGATGAATCTGAAAAAGAATCCGATGAATCCGAAAATGAATCCATTGAATCTGAAAATGATTCCGATGAATCCGAAAATGAATCCGATGAATCTGAAAATGAATCCGATGAATTGGAAAACGAACCCGAAAATAAATCCGATGAAGCCGAAAATAAATCCGATGAAGCCGAAAAAGAATCCGATGAACCCGAATCGGACGAACCAGAAGAATCGGATGAGATAGATGAGAGTAAAACTGAAGATGAGACGGACGGGCAAGAAGAAACAGAAGCAGAGAGTGAAAAAGACGAGCCACAAAACGATGAAGAATTATTAAAGGATGAAGAAAAACAAGGTACCTTACCGGGGAAACGGGGGAAAATTTTGTCACTAGCCCAACTAATTAGCCACCTTTCCACTAACCTTTGGGTTAAAATGCAGTATCTTTTTTACCTGTAACGAAACCCAATCATTTCAATCCCAATCCCCATTTTTGACATAATATAAATTGCTTAAAATAAAATACGCTTTTTAAGAATATTAAAGTGAGATTTTGGTTTTAGAACGAAAGGCAATAACAACTCTCAGCCAAAGTAAATTATTCTATCATATTCTAGTCCCACACTTCAATAGTTTATCTAAATTTATTTTACAGATCCAAAGGCCAAAGTGTTCAAGGTGGAAACCCAAAAGCGTTTCCATAGATACCGACAATGCGTCACACGCCGTATCTTCGTCTGGAAATTCTACTTCAAAAGAGTGAGCAGAACTTGCTGGCGTAAAGTCTATTACAAGAAATATTTCAACCAAAAGTATTGCCGTTTTTGTTCACGCCAATGCTCCCGAAAATGTTTGAAGTTCATTGTCATTCGTAAATGTGGAAAGTGGAATTGCACAAAACCAGCGTGCGGCAAATACGTGAAAGCGTAACTCGTAGCACAAAAAGATTACCGATCATTGGACAACTTCTCGGCAACGGCAAAAATCACAATTAAAATTTTCTTATTTATCTTGTAAAATTCGTAATTCTTTTAAGGTAATGATATGACACAAATAAAATCGACCTCAATTTTTCTTTCCACAAATATTATAATCTACTACTACTACGAATTGAAAATATGTTGCTGAAGTCAAAACTCCAACAGCCCCGTCTTTACAGCCAAGTGTATTTTATACTGAGGAACAAATTTTGGAGCAAATTTTGCAAATATGCAGAGGGTTTAATCGGGCCTGCGAAATGGGGGTGCTGTATTATGCACCAATCGAACCAAAGGCAAAATACTTGACTTACCCGCCCAATCATTAGTGTGGCGTTTTCTTTCATCACGATGTCACGTGTTCTGCAATAAATGGAATAGATCGTTTTTTTTCGGAGAATTGTTCAGAAAGAAAAAAGAAGAAGCCGGAACGCTGATTGGACCGTCCTGATGATTTAAGTTAGACCAAGTAGGGAAGTATAGTCGAGTGCTGGAACGCCAAGGGGATAATCAGTAATCGTCTGAGTTACAGAAATTTGAGTTCTAGAGAGGCAAAATAGCCTAAAAATCTCCTCAAGAGACCGGAAAAATCGTTATAGAGATAATCGATTTGAGGAGGTTCGAGTTATGGAAAGTCGACTGTAGTTTAAAGTGATAATCGAAAAGATCGTGAAGAAAGAACGGACGAACGAACGGTTTCCTAGTGATTTTCGGCTCTTCCGGCGATTTCTGAGGAATACTAGAATAATTAGTTCAATTGAAAACCAAAAACACTAAATATCACAGTGCATTATCATTGTTAACACGTTTGCGTGCTTGGGCTCAACTTCACAAAAATTTACTCAACATTCCAGCGCGCTAAAGTTATAAAAGTTCGGATGGCGCAAAAGTGCTACGATAAAATCAAGTTGGCAAATCAAAAGTTCGGACCCCTCATAAATCAAAATTCAAGAAAACCGTTTTTCCGGCGGTTCTAGGCTGTTCTGGCGATTTTAAGAAAGTTTCGGCTACCAAAATCAGTTCATTTGAAATTGAACCATGCTTAATCGTGGGAATTCTTATAAATAATTAAAAAAAAAAACAAAGATATAAAACGAAAAAATCCAATGACACATTTCAGGCATTGCTATTTTGTTCCTTTGTGCCAAAAATCAGAAAAATCAGAAAAAACTGATGAGCCAATCTCGAGAAAAGCTGGTAACAGACAGACGGACGAACGGACAAAGGTTAATTAATGGGACCTCCAGGTAGGTCCAAAAAAGAAGTGATTAGAGAAGAAAAAATATATACCGAATTTCAACTTTATACTCTAGGCTTAGTGAACAAAAAAAATTGATGTATCTGGATCAAGCAATGAGTAATGGTTTCTTACTTTTCATTTTTCTGTAGAGCTTCGTTGACTTCAATATATTTCTGTTGAGCAAATTTCGAAAAGTCCACTGCTTTGAAAGAGACTTTTCGTTTGATCATTGCTACCCTAGAAATATTATAACTTATTATGAATAAGATGACGGCGACAATAAGAACAGGCTATTGATTTGTCCCTTTTCTTATTATGGGTAATCAGAAGGTCTTAGTACAAATAGTGGAAACATCCTCCGCATTGTCCGATGGTGGGAAAAGAATCTACCGAAACGTAGCCAAATGTAAACCTCGTGATCCAAGCCACGATAAGCTTCCAATATGAATATCACTGGGTCGATAAACTCGAACTTATTTAGATTGTACCTTTTCTCTTGATATTTGGTCTTTTAATGGATTAACAAGATAGCACAGCCTTTCATCTTACGGATCAAAATTGATTACAGAACCTTTCTAAAAAAACGTCAGTTTAATTTGGAAAATATATCCAATGGAAATTTACTTCGTTCTAGTCGATAAAAACATGACAATGTTGGCTTACCCATAGGTGGACATTAACATAGCCTTGAATGCTTCCCACCTCTGTGATACACCCTGAAATTCAAGGAGTATTGCGTTACATTTTGTAGAGCTGGTGATCAATTAAAAATAGCAATCCAAGCTATGATTAATGAAAAATACTTCATTTTCCAGAACAAGCCCAAAGTTACTTACTTGTCTTGAAACCATGGAACTTCTCTTCTCCACTGGAATGTAACTGCTGAAAATCTGATCTGTGGAGACAAAAATAAAAAACGGCATAGTATTATGGTTAAACTGGGACCAAATTATGAGATAGCAAGATAGGGCAGTCACCATACCCACAAGTCCAGAAGTCATTAGACTAAATCTTTTTTGAGGCTTTGCTTTCTGATAATTGTTGATGAAGCCGAGTCCAGTGAAGTCCTTCCACCACCTAATCACGCCATCCAGGCTATAAAAAAGCCTCAAGTGGACCAAGGGCTAAGACGTCCAAATAAAACCCTTTCACACTTACTCGTGCTATCCACTTTAGTACCCATGTCAGGAGGTAAAGGAACGTTTTTCTCTCGATCACTCATCGGTGGGTTCAATTTTTCTGCAAGTTTCTCCATCCGGGATATGCCATCATTTTTCGGGAATTTAGAATTCCATTTCGCCTTGTAACGTTTGGAATTTGCAATGTCAGCACAAATGAAGCATTTCTCAATGTTTCGTATAAGGATGGTGCTCTATAAAGATATTTGAGATAGTGTTTGGTTAAAAGTGAATCTAAATCTATCACAACTCTTTCTGTTGAGAAAATTGACCCTAGTAGTGCTACTAGAAGAACAACTCGCCTTGTAAAATAGGGGTGATTGAAATTATCATAAGTGATTACTTCTAGTGAAAACAAAGTACAGTCCACTCTCTCTAATTCGAAACTCAAACGGGGAATCATATCCGTTCGAATTACAGAGAGATTCAAATTAGATAAAATATTTTAAGAAGGTTTCTGGAAACAAATTCGAATTATAGAAAGATTTAATAGAAGTTCGAAAAGCGAATCACAAAACAAGGACTAGACTAGCATACTTACATTTGCTTTATTGGTGAAGAGAACGGATGTCCTCGTGAGAGATTGGAAAGATACCAGCACCATATTGTTACTTGATAATATATATTTTGTTTTTCTTTTAGTTCTTTATAATCACACTGAAATGATAATCATATTGTTTCGTCAGACGTCATTTGTTCTTGAAACTTTCAATCTAAGATTTACATATCTATCATCTGAAAATTTCCAGCTCGCGTGAGTTAGGGCCTGTCTAGATTTTTTTTTAAATCAAAAATCCCAAATTTGCGATCAATAGCACCCATTCTCAGAGATTCACTAACGGATTTTTGATGACCTATACCTTAAGGTTTCAGAATCTGGTTGTGACGTAATCAAAAATAATAACGTTGAAATTAATTATTAGGGAATTGTTAACCGGTTACTTTTTCGAAGCGGGCTACACGACTTTTTGCGCAATGCAATTGGTTCTTTTCGCATGACGACGGGCCTACATTGTCCAGAGTTGCCCGTCGTTAGGAAAATTCATTGTGACGTCACTTTTTCAAAGGAAAATGAACAATGCGTTGACATCATTACTCTCATTTTTTATTTCTGACGTCAGAAATTATAACAATTTTTTATCTCTTTTCGCTTTATTTTGCTATTTTTCCTGAATAAAGCGCTAAAAATCAATCGAAGCTGAAGGAAACGGTTAACAAATACAATAATGACCGGTTTTTTTCGGGCTGTACTGAGAAATATTGCCCGAGGTCAACGTAACAACCTCGCAAGCTCGGTCGTTACTTGACCTCGGGCAATATTTCTCAGTACAGCCCTCACTAACCGGTCATTATTGTATTAATTGTGAATTATGACGTTATCAAATTATAGGGTATAAGAAAACTTCTAATATATGAGGATTTAACTTGACAAGGATATATAAAAAAACATTCAGAGAAATTAAAAGGGGTGTAATTTTTACAAAAAATAAAAAACCGCCCCAAGAATTCCACATCAATATTGGGCAACGTTTCCTTATGAAAAGGCAGTCTAGTATAAAAAGCAACAGTCAATATTCTGTCATAGAATTTTGATCTTTAATGTTGTTTTGAAACCATTCTACTTCCTTATCGACGTATTTGTTTCAGTGTGAACGTGTTTGTCATGACGAAAGAGGTTTGGTAGCGAAAGAAAAGCTCTGTGTGTGGTAGATTTGATGTCAAGCTACATACCTTCAGGATAAATATAAAAGTAATACTCGTACTCCGGGATAAAGTCTTCACAAAAGAGTTCATTTCAACTGAAACTGAGGATGATCAAAGGGCTTAAACTCGTCAGTTTTGTATCATTGGTAGCACTGTAAAAAATATTTCATATATACCTCCTTATCAGACTCTGTGAAACATCAGATGTATTCAATGAAGAAAACCGGCCCAAAATTGCCCAAGTGAGGGAAAATTACCTTGAATTTTCGTAGGTTATATCTATCCAATTAATAAGCCGATCATAATCAAATCAAATATGTGTTATGGGCACATCAGGGAGAATGCCACAGGAGTTTGCAAATCAAAAGCCCTAAATAATATCTAGTGTCCCATGTTGTTTTCCAAAACACGCTGTATTGAATATATTCTTTAATGTCAGTTTTCAAGATTTTACAGTCTGAAACCATAGACAGCAAAATCGTCAGAAAGATTTTTCGCTCATTTTCGCGCGAAAGTGGAGGTTGGCCTTTAATTAAGGGCTCATAGTCAAAAGATCGGTTATGAGATTTGAAGACAAAACTTGTGTTTTGAGTTATTCATTTACGCTTTTAACGAAAAACTTTCTTTGTAAGTTGTTTGTGAATTTATTCTATCAAGAGTAATTAGCAATTTAATTACAAATATGTCGTTATGAACCTTAAAAAGACGTTAATAAAATGTTATATTATCCTATTTTACAAAAAGTGCTAGGTTTTAATGGGTAATTAACGTTTTTGTTTAAAAAATTTTTTGAATTGTCTGCAAAAGATTGAACTATCTAAAAATTTTCGGAAAAATTTTCTAAATTGATGTATCAAAAGTTATGATTGTTTTTGTACGAAAAACTGGGATGAAAAATTGGTCAAAAGCCACTATTTTCAAGATTTTGAGACAAAGAAGCTTTTAAAATTTTCCGAAAATCTATTGTTAGTTTGGTTAAAGATACATCATCTGGTGCAAAAGTTTTTTCAAAAATGTTTTTTATTCGCCGAAACTAAGGTCCTCAAAGTTAAAATAGTTGTCTTCGCAAATGTCTTTATTTTCTTTTTCATCTATTCAATTTTTGAATTTTCAGATTCAAGAATAGTTAGCCTAACAGAAAATGTATAAAATGCCATAGTTTTGTTGGTTACATCAATCAGAAAAACACATTTTATACACGACAATTATGAAAAACTCACTATAGCCAGAGCCCTTAAATGGGAAACTACCACAAAGCCAAAATAGGAAACATAAACAAATTCACCCTATACCACGAATGCAACAGGGAAGTAGAATGATGACATATCGTTTCGACAAAGAAGAAAACCGAAAAGGAAAATTCTGCCGGAAAACATTTTAGTTGGGATTTAGAAACCAAAGGTCAAAGAAAACACTTTCTTTGTCTAATAATTAGTCTGACAATCACCAGGTGAATGTCATTTAAGCACCAGTCCCTTGGTAAGTGTCGCGTTTAAACGATTTGACTGATCCTTGTTGAGAATCACCATAATCTCTATACAATATTCATATTAATATGTTAAAAAATTCGCAACTTCTAAGAGCATTTTTAAAAGGTAATTTGGAACCTCGGACCTTAAGAGGGACTTAAACGGACCCTTAGAGGGACTGAAATCGAGAGTAAGCCGAAATTGTCAAGTGATTTGATTTGTGTTCATTATTTGTATCAATTTTACTAATAACCTAGTCTTTCGAAGGTTAACAAATGAGATTTCACTGTTTTCACTTCGCGAAACTGAATTTAAAAAAGGCTTATTTCGAGTCATGCTAAGGCCACTGGCGGATTTAAGACAATACCGAGTTTATGTATGTGTGTTTTTCAGCGACGGAGGCGGTAAGGTTCTAATTTGGCTAGATCATGACCAATTGAGGACGACGGTAAATCAGCACTTTTACCGTCCTCGATTTTGCGGGTCAGAACTGCGGGTTTTTCCAAATCGCTTCAGTCACTCTACCGTCCTCCGAAGTGCAAATACATAAACTCGCTAGTAGAGCAAGTACGTCGGAAACAAGCAAAGGAGTGCAACGCTTGTTAAAAGACAATGAAATTACCAATCTCTTTCTCTGATAAGTTCGACGTGATCTAAAACCACCTATGAAGGGTGCCTAGCTTTTGAAGAGTACAGTAACAGGATAGACAAAAGAGGTGATGTTATATCTTTGTCCGAACTGCATCAAAACTGCATCAAAATGACTTCCTCAGACAAAATGGCTTCCTCCGAGAAAAGTTTAGATGACAACCCAAGTATATTTAACCGATTTATACTTTAACGAAGTCGTAAATGTATGCAGTCTATTTTAAAAAGGTCATAAATAATCGATCATGGGTTTTCTGATCTTGCAGATTTTAATTAAACTCCTACGCCATTTTGAATATTAATGACACTGTTTCTAAAGAAATGAAAGATTTAATAACTGTGAATTTAGAAAAAGAGTATTCTTAAATTGATAAAAATTTGTCAACCTCTTTTGTCAATTCTACAACTTGGATGAATTCGACCAGTAGATAAACCAAGGGCGTTTAATACATCCTTTTTCTTTATAAGAACAATTTTATAAGAACTATGAGGCTCAAAATCGCCAAAAAAATAAAGAAAAATGCTGAGCCTGAAATTACTCAATTTAAGCATTTCAGGGGTCAATGTAGTAAAATTGGGTAAAAAGCCTAAAATACCTCAATTACACCATATAAATAAGAACATGATAAGAACAATTTGAGGCTCAAAGTGCCAAAAAATAAGAACAGTCGAGCTATAGATAGATAGAGTCGATATTTTACGTGGATAGCCAAGTAATCCAGGACTTTTTAGGCAGTCTTTCGATTGTTTTCACGGGGTCCACGGCCAGCCGGCTTGGCTATCTATGAACTGAACGAAACATTGGAAGGAGCTGGGATCCGAAACACGAATCCCTGATTTGAAACGCTGACGCCTTTGCTGACCACTTGGCCATCACTCTTTAAAGCCTCAACAAAATTTTACTGGTTCTTATAAAAAGAAAAAAGTATAGTCTGGTATTACTTAAACATGTTGTGAGGAAGTGTAAAATAAACATTAAAAGTATGATAATTATATAAGTACCGTTGTAAAACCGGATGTACATTAATGGCACAAACAAAGTGCTATCAACACAGTTCCCAAATTACCATCAGTTCAATTTCCTCAATTTCTTGTCAAAAGAAAAATGCAATAGAACTGTCGTCGAATCAGAAAGTGGCAGGAGTATTGTCTTTAAACTTCCTTGTTTGATAAAAACAATGCACACCCTTTTGATATTATGTTTGTACCTAATATGTTGTGTTTCAAGCAAAATTGGTGATTTTCTAAAAGATATCCAATTTAGTGAATCACGAAATTTAATTAAATGGCGAAATTTAGTACTCGCGAAACACGTTTCTCAGCACAAATTTAGTTCCCGCGAAAATATGTACACTTTTAAGGTTGAACTGTTAAGGTTGGCTTCCTTAGAGTAGAAAGTAAAAGTTTATGAATTCACTGAGTCATTAAGTGTGTAAGACATTGAGGGAATTAAGTGTACTATGGATTTCAAGTCACTGTTTGCCTCTCATAGATTTTTTACCTAAGCTCAAAACAGTGGGGCATGTGGCGTTTCCGTAATAGCCTGATTATATGAAAATATTCAGGACCCTATACTATACCATAATACTTCCTATATGACAAGATTTCCTATAAGTAGCTTCAACAAAATTCAAAGAGTTTTCATACACCCACAAACTTGTTGTATAACAACAGCCTGCGGAGAAATTTTGCGTAATTTTTTATAAAAACGAATAAGAAAGTCATTTAAGATTTTCAATACACTGTTTCGACCGTAGCCGCCAAATGACGCGCGGGCATTTTTAGTCCGTTTTACCACCCTAAAACCACCGGGTCTTTTTTGGCGCCTACTCTTAGGTTCCAAATAAACGGGCCCCCCCCGCTTGTTAATTTTTCGAAAATTTTCCAACCCCCCCGGACCTTATTAGGACCCCCCCCGTTTATTAATCTCGAAGAATATTTTCAGCTGTCAAAGAGAAGGTCCCTTATTTTGCTCTAAATAGCGTGATTTAGCCTATTTTTACCTTACTTTGGGTTTCAGAAGTACAATTTCCAACCCCCCCGGCATTAGGCCCCCCCCCCGTTTATTAAAATCTAGAAAATTTTCCAACCCCCCCCCGTTTATTCGACCCCCCCCCCCCCCCCCGTTTATTTGGAACCTAAGAGTAAAGACAAAAGAAAGTGTAAAAAAAGGATTGGATCGAGTTTAAGGTGGTAAATTAAATTAAAAAAGTGCCACGCGCCTGACCGCGCGACTACGGTCGAAAGTGTGTATGTATTCAATATAAAGAAAATCACTGAATTGCGTATCTTTATTAATAGAAATTCTTGGAATTCATTCGAAAGGATCATTGCAATATCAAATAAGGCGAAACCTAAATTGACACTTAAATATATTTTACACTTTACTTCAATCAGTCAATTAATCAACAATGAAATCTAGCCTTGAAACCTATTTTATCAATCAGAAAACAAGGGTTGTAAGATTATCCAAAGGATATAACTTTACGGTATTTCACCGTTACTTTTACCTCGACGGGGGCTTGAGAAATTAACTCGAACTGATCAAAGTTTCAAATATTAGGTGTGAAGATGAGCATCTAGAGTCTAACAAAAAAAAAAGTCAAAAATTCAATATTTTATAGACAGCTAATTTTAAAAGGAAAATTATGAGGTATGGTATAATCTCCGAGCGGATATTGATAATCTACCTAGGGTTCCAACCGCTTTGAATTTCATTTAGACTTTGGGTGTATAAAAATGAGCTTTTTGAGCGCGGTGATTGGCTACAGCAAAACAATCGCACCAAAACGAACATCAATCATTATGAGATTTTTACAGCGCGGTGATTGGCTACAGCAAAACAATTGCACCAAAACAATCGTCTATCATAAACATAAACATTAGAATCCAGTCGCTTTCGCTTTTGTTTTTAGACAAAAGGTAACGCTGTTTTGATTGTTTTGGCTGAATAAACCATGAACATAATAAACGACTGGACATCTATCTTCTTTGTATTTTTGTAGAAAGCACTGTTAGTTTCGCTGCCGTCTCGTTAAAAACATAAAATAAAACAATAAATTTTGATGGTATACCTCTTGGGAATACCTTGCTAAAAACGTTAAAAGTTCGACAAAAGTTTATGTTGTTCTACTCTTTTCAAGTCTTTTATTTATAATGTAACAGAGATAAAAGACGCAAAATCATCGTCGACTTGTCGAAACTCCGACTAATATTTCTAAATTTTGACTCAAAAGTATGGATTAATTTTAGAGAGTATGGGATTCAAATTATGATAATCGTATGATAAAGGCTCTCAACTTTATTCATTAAGTCATGAAAAAAATTATTGGAGTGACAAAAGTGATTCAAAAGTATACACGCAGTTGTCGTTCATAATATACGGAATGACGCAGTATTGTTATATTTTCTATACCAATTTTGAAATACATGCGGCAACGAAGCTCGCTTCAAAGAGACAATAAAAGATAGACGTCCAGTCGTTTATATGTTCATGAATAAACAGGTCATGATCATATTCACCACATCTATTTAGAGCATGCACAGAATGGATGATTGGATGATCTGTTACGAGACCCGGTATAGTAAAGAAGAATTAAAGACATTACTATATCCTTTAAAACATTTCCAGCGCGCATCGATTATTTTGTGTTATTTTTGCAAATACGGAAAAGTAAAAGTAGCGAATAACGGAAAAGCCGATATCAGTTAAGAATGAGAAACGATGCACGTCTCTTGATCATAGTTACCAAACACTAATTGTTTAGCGTATAAATCAATTTTATAATGATCTTTTACTTCCTATATCCTGTGCCATAAATTTACAATCAACACCCATTTAGCTGGCGCGAAATTTATTTTTTTCAGCTTTTGTTTTCAAAACAAAATTTGCTATAAAAAGGAGGATGTCTATATTGGAAAGTTAATCAATTTAATTCAGTCTAATACAAGAGGAGATTAAAATGACCAGAATAATTCTCATACTACTGCAGCTGGGATTGTTGTTCGTTGGTTTAGCGCATGCGTATAACATCAATGAAGGTAACTTATTTTTTTCTCATAAATCTCATAAATCTCATACATTTTAATTGGTTACTTGCAATGTCCTTGTCTAAAATCTAAGCAATAGACTAATAATAGACAAATTTAAAAAAAAACGTTTAAAATCGCCAATTTTCAACTTAAACTACTAATCACCGTCAAATCTACTTCTGGAAAATTATCATAGGCACTAGCCTATGATAATTTTCCAGAAGTAGATTTGACGGGTACCCTGACTCATAGAAAGCGCCCCACTGTAGGTGCAGTTTTTAAGACTTCACAAAGTGCACTGTAAGGGTCGAAATGAGAGAAAGTGCGCTGTGAAGGAGTAAAATGTGAAAAGTTTTTTGTGAAGATTTTGGAAAATCTAACCATTTTCGTCTTAATGGACAGAAATTTTTAAGAAAATGCACCCTAACAGTCGACTTTTGACCCAAATTTACTCAGATGCAGGGGGGGGGCACGCAGTTACTACAAGACATGATGTGTAATAAGTGCTTTTTCAACATTTTTTTTCAGGACCACCACCCTTTGCAGTTACTACACCTTGGTAGTAACTGTTTTCAGAAAAGATTTCCAGGTACCACCCCTGTTTTTGAGTGATATCATCAAAAACATGCTCAAAATTACCCTAAAATTGCGATTATTTTTCAACCTAAAGCAGCCTAAAGCCATTTTTGTGCTAGATTTTCTTTTAGTTTACTTGGTTAACAGCTGTTGAGAACATTTTATTGATGATTAAGGAAAACATAATTTCAAAGATGGGTCTGAGAAAAATTCATTTTGAAAAGTCTTTGAAAAGAATTAAAATATAAGCACTTACTACACCAAAAGTGCTAGTTTTAGTGTTTGGCACCACCCCCAAACAGCAGTTACTACACTGTGTAGTAACTGTTTTCATAACTTCTGAATACAGTACCACCACGATAGTAAGTGTCATACTGTCTTGTAGTAACTGCGTGCCCCCCCTGTCAGATGTACTGTAAGGGTCCAATTTTCGTACGCACATAAGGTAGTTTTAAGCTCTAGTGCCACCCCCCGGGGTTCAATTAGACTACCAATTAAGACTTCATTTGTAACTGCTTTGTAAATTTTCCAGCGAAAGAAATGGACTTCTAAGCCAATGACAACGGGTCCTTCGCTTAAGTGTACTTCTTACATTGAATAAAAGTATTTAAAGTTCTCCTCTAAATCAATGTTAGATTATATTTCACTTTGTTCAGTGACGTGTAGACCTATATTTCACAGGTCCAAGTAATCACATGGTCTTTAACTACTGACTGATGGTACATATGTAAGCAAAAGATTTTAGACCCACCAGATTTTTCTCCCTTCGGAGAAAAACTTTTGAAATAATTTGAAACTTTCTGATTTTTAATAAAATCTTATTAAGGAGTACATGTGCAAATTTTTAAGGTCATGGGTCATCCAAATCAGGTTTTGTGACATTATTGTAAAACATGACATAAAACCCAGCTAAAATCGCTTTATAAAACTCAAAATTTTAAAGTGCTGAAAACTTTTGAACTGGTTATTCAATGATTTTCAAATTTTGAGAAGTAATAGACATTGACAATGTAAATTTAAAAGTTTAAAATTTTTTTTAAATGATGACGTCAACATTTATGACGTTATCAATTTTTGAAGATTTTACTCATCTTCAGCATTGATTGTAAGAACAAATCTTAATGGAAAACAGAATCAAATATCTTTATTGGTTCGATTGTGACAGGCGTTTTTGTAATTCATACGTTTGCTGATGTCATCGCTTTTTGGATGCCGGTATCAAATTTATTTTTTTTCCTGGAAGTTTATGTCATGTCATGATGGAGAATATCTGTACCAATTTTCATGGTCATAGCTCTTCTAGATCAAAAATTATCGAGGGTGGTAGATTCTAACCCCCCCCCCCCGGGGGCTACAAAAAACAAAAAGGCTTGGGGTTAATAGAGTTAAGATGAAATCTGATGCTTGCCAACTAATTATCTTGAACGAACTTCCTTATAGCTAATCAAAAAGTGTTTATTTCCCAAAATGAAATTTACAAGACATAATATCGTTCCTTGTCTGTCCTTGTTCAAGTAAGTACTTCCTGTAGATAATTAAAACTAAAGATTTACGTTTGAGCTAATTAGTTTCACAGCGATCAACAAACTTTTGAATATTGTCGCATCAAAATAGAAAATCTTTAAGTCCATTTTTTTGAAAATTGAGTTAAGACCATATCGATGCTTTACATCCCATTTTTTATCGATTTCTTTGCTTAAGTCCATCAAAAACCAACCTAAAGTGGTCTAATTTTAAGCTTTTAGAAAAATAAGAATTTTACTTTTCACTTTATTTTCACATCACTCACATCAGTTTAGGGCAAAAAGTCCAGCATGGAAACAATTTTGGACTTACTAAGGTGGACTTTTTAAGGTAGGATTTTTAACACAAAAATAGTTCAAATGTTAATGGTTTTTGCAGGATTTAAGGAAAAATAATTTAAAGTCGATTTTGTCAAAACAACAAAAATGGACTCAAAGCTTTTTTATTTTGATGTGACGATATGAGAAAAACATTCTAAGAGGAAGAACGCTTAGAGGGGATATTTCTAAAAGACAGATCATTTCATAATGTAACAATTAAAGTTAATAGAAATTCCAATAGAAAGCCTTTTTTTAACTGGGTGACTGATACAGGAGGAGGTATTTAATAAAACAGCCATATTTAAAAAAACTCGTCCCAGAGTTATTTCAGTAGTATCTAATGAAACAGGCTAATTCTGTTTTTCGAAAAAATGCATCTGGCTCTTCCAGAAAAAAATTGAATATGGGAATTGAATATTAACAGAACAGGTTTACCCCCTGAACAAGGTAAATTCTGTAGTTTTTTTTGTTTTTTTCTGGAAGAGGCCATTCTTGTCATCTTGAAAGGATTCAATTTTAATATTGAATATTTTAAAAACTAAGAAATAAACCGATGAAAACCGAGAGCCTGAGGACTAATTTAACCACGACCTTAAAACTAGACACATTCAAAATATCTACAGCCTATTTTTGACAAAAGATGGAAGGAAAACCACTATCCATACAATAGTAAACAAGGAAACATAACCTAACAACAAATTAGAAATGATGTGATAAATTTGAAAAAGATCGCTAATTAGCTGAAGATTTCACAATTTCGCCAACATTAGAAGAAAGCGTTATGCTGACAGGAAAGGGAAACTTGGTAACAATTGTAATCGAAAGCCAAACAAAATATTTCAAGATCCAAATCCAAATATAACTTCAAGAAATCAAAAAAAAGAAAACCTTCAAAAACAATAAAGATTCTAAAAGGGATAGACCAGCCTACTAATAACGTCACCTAGTAACAAGCATGCTTGTCACCTGGTCATTTAAAAGAAGAATGTGCACTCTCTTAATTTTTTTGTCCAAAACGTTAGCACTTTTTCTCATCAAGATGGCAGACAACAAAACTTGCAATATGTGCTATCATTTTCAAAGTTTTCATGTAATTTCATAGCACTTTTAGCAGTTTAGCATCTACAGCATTTATAGTAAGTGAAACAAATAATAGGCCCTTAATATAGAGTTGGAACTGCTGTGATTGATGTTTGATACCTCTAAGAGCTTCAAAGTTCAACTTATTATTATCATTATCTGAACTATACACTCATCAACACGTGAAAAGACTAGGTTCGAGTTTACCTGAAAAGATGACGTTAAAATGTCTGACGTCTTTGCATTGACATTCTCATTTCCTTGTATTTTCATTACCAGACCTCTCAAAAACGACCACTGTTAATAGGGGTTGATGAGTGTGTGTACAAGTGCTATCAAAAGAGGAAGGAATAATGAAACAATTGACACTAAACATAAAACCTTTTAATCAATCCCATTTAAACCAAGTTATATAGAGTTACTGCTGGAATTGATGTTTGATACCTCTAAAGGGCCTTTAATGTTAGATTTCAACCTATTATCATCATCACCATCTTAACTATAAACAAAGTGCCACCAAAACAGAAGGATGAAACAATACTGACACAATACATAAAACCTTTAGTCAATTTCAATAAAACCATTTCTTTTGTTAATTGTTTCAGGGCCAAGAGCAACAAGACATCACTTGGTCAAAATCATTCCGTCCCTTTCGCCAACTTGGTTCGTATCATTCGAATTGAAACCTGAAAATACTATCGGTGGATGGGCCAATATCCTACATTTCACTACTGGTGGAGACATTGGTCATCATGGATATCGAGTGCCGGCGGTTTGGTTCCATAGCAACAGTAATAGGCTCCATATTTGTTCATCAGCGGGTACTAACGCAAACCGATGTTACGATTCACCAAATTTACAAAAGAACCAATACTCAAGAATTGAAATCATGCTAATACAAATTCATCTTAAATATTATTTCATTATTAATTTGAATGGGAAGAGAGTATTTAACGTGCTGAACACGCATGCGCGCTACTATCGTGATGTCAAAGTGTACCAATCAGATCCATGGTATAATGCAGCACACGCTAGAGTTCGAAACCTCATTCACAAGAATTTGAATTCAGGTAAAGTAAATACTCTTCCGTAACCAGTTTGATCATTCATCTTTCAGGTTTTATTCACCTCTAATGAAAATCTAAATCTTCCTTATTAAATACATGTTTGCACTTCGAAGTAGAAATGTTTCATTCCACAATAAATTTGCCAAGATAGTTCAAATTTACCGAAATTTCGGAACAAAAAAATACTATTCCCGAACCTAGTTAAAAATGAAATCCACCTGAGACAGAACAGACAGACAGTGACTGAGACAGAGGATCTTTGAGCACTGCATGTAAATCCCTTTACCCATGGGTCATTCAAGCCAACTTTAAAAAAAGCCAAAAGGCCATATTCAAAAAAGCTACAAACACCAAACAACCATCTGCTATATATCTTCCATTTTTTCAGTATTCCGTTTAACCAAGAACAATTTGATTCAAATATACAAACAATACCATAACCAATATGACATAGCCTTCAGCATCAAACCCTTCGGAAAGGTCCGCAGTTGGGCTAATATCATCCATCTCACACAGGGTGGCAACCATGGCAAATATGGAGACCGCATCCCAGCAGTGTGGTTCTATCCTGGTACCAACCGACTTGCCATATGTAGTGCTGTCAGCAATAACCACAATTACTGTTACAGTGGGTCTGGCAATATTCCAACAAACCGTTACACCCATATCAGGATTGTCCAAAAATTGGAGTCTCATGGAAGGTACATATACAGGATTTACATTGACGGCAAACTTGTTCGAGCTGTAGTAAACACAAGACCAAATACATTTTATAATGTGAGAACATATTTGAGTGATCCTTGGTATACCCAAGCTCTGGCTTATGTGACGAATCTGAAAATCACTCTTTCCAATTCAGGTGAGTAAAATGCAATGGTGATCTATATTAGCTTGATTTGTATTAGAGTGCGTAGAGAAAAACATGCTACAATTTCTAAGAATCCTTTTCTGCACTGTACTAATTTACTAGAATCAGATACCGGTAAACGTCTCCATTAAAAATGATTAAAAATCATTACTATGTCTTCTTAGAATACAAAGTTCCAAGATATTTCTTTAAAACTTTAACAACTTTAAAACATTTAATTTTCAGCTGGCTTCCAACTCCAAAAAGGACGATTGATCGATTTCATTCCTCAAGTGGAGCAACAATACTATCTGTCATTCGAAATAAAACCAGGACCAAGGATCATTCGCCATTGGGGAAGTATTGTCCATTTAACTATCCATGGAAACCATGGTAAACTTGGTGAAAGGATTCCTGCAGTTTGGTTTCATCCAAGAACAAGGGCACTTCATATCTGCTCAGCTCTGGGTACCAATGTCAACTATTGTTACAACACTGAAAATCTTCCAACCAACAGGTAGAGTAATGGTCATATTGTATACAAAAATACTTAGGGAACTATTATAATTCAATCATATTCATATGGCTTTTTGAAAACTTTTAATGGACCATTTTGTAGAAATTTGTAAGTTAAGTCAACGTTAGCTAAATAAATGAAAGGAAATGGCTGAATCTCAAATGCTGCACCTTGGTTTTAAGTAAAATAAAATCATATAGAGCTCTAAAATGTCTTACAAACAAAAAAACCTTTATTTCAGATTCACACACGTCATGATACGACAAACCTATGATTCATCCAAGAACATCTACAACTATATCATTACCATTGACGGTTTAGTCAAAAAGATTGCCAGGAACACAAGACCTACAATCTTCAAGAATGTTAAAATGTGGGCAGCAGATCCATGGCATCATGCAGCAGATGCCATTGTTAGAAATCTAGTTTTCAAGAATTTACCCTATGGTAAGAGCTGAACATAATCTATGTAGACAGCACTTTGAACAGTGGTCGTGCTAATTTTTTTTATCTGGGACTAAAAATGCACTTTTTAAAAGAAACTACAGAAGTACACTTCAAATTGAAGGGGTTGAAGAAAAGGAAGGATTGTATGAATTATCACAAAATCTGCTTTGGCACCAAAAAATAGACTAAAGCAGGAATCCCACTGCTTTATAATATTCAGTGGTCAAGCTAAGATTTTGTGTCAGAAGGAGCTTGAAATCTATACCAAACAATAAGCAAAAATTCTTCAAATTTTGCTGAATTCTGAGACGGAAAAGGCTATTTCTATATACTCCCTGAGACTGAAATATCGCCTAAGACTAAAGCACTATAAACAGGTCTAATAAGCGACAATTCTTCATTATTCCTTTCACAGGTTATTCATATGAGAACTGTCAAAGGCCTACACCAAGACATAGTTGTCACTATGCAAGTTCTATCAAATCTTACAGATCAGTTGATGGAGGTTGCAATAATCTCAAACACCCAACACTTGGTGCAGCTCATACACCTTTGAGGAGGATTCTAAGTAAGTCAATCGTATTCAAATCATAATAATATGAAAAATGACCAAAAATTCTGGCTGGAAAGCATTTTTATTTTTAATTTGAATAAAGAATTCAAATAGATAAAGTTGGAAACATTGAACAACACAAAGAATGAGAGACATGAGAGATGAGATGTACCTGCAAGGGGAATAGGATAAGATTTTCCTAAGATACGATATGATATGAGCCCTCTCAAATGGGGAATGGGTCCTACTCCTTACGAAGTAGGAATTCCTCCTTTTTCAAGTTGGAACGCTTAGCGCTGTCCAGGAAATCAAAACACAAAGAATAATCCAGAGAATTTTGCATCATAAACCTTGATCAGAAAAAAGCCGAAAATTTAAGATGTTAAAAATTCTTGGATCATCTCACGAACACATTGTTCATGAGGAATGAAAATGATTCTAATAATTCCATTTCATTGTGATTTCCATTGCAGAGGCAGAATATGCACGTGATGGTAATCACGATACACCAAGAGGATTCCCAAACACTGATCCAGTACTACCACCACCAAACCTGGTCACACAACAATGTTTCCTTACAGAAACAACATCATCAAGAAGCTCAACACCAAGTCCGTCCACTCTTTTCATGACTTTTGGTCAATTCTTGGATCATGATTTCGCACTCTCACATCATGCTGATTGCAAACAAAGGTATGCATCCAGAACAGATTTAGTCATTTTCCAACCAATGACCACACTTTCTAGAGGGGTTAAGACCCCCCCATAGGTAAGAAGACCCCCTCCCTTAGGAAATATATTTGAAAATTCAGACCCCCCATTATAGTGCTGCATATATGCCGAAACGTTTAAAAATAAAAATAAAAATAAAATTCAAAATTAACTAAAAGCAGCTTCTGATATTAAACCTTTTGCTCAAGATGTATGAAATGATTGATTTATTAAGAAATATGAAATTAAACTTTTGTACATAATTTTGTGAAGACCCCCACTTAGGTAGGAAGAACCCCCTTAACTGGCAACCCCCCTAGGAAATTCAAACTTTCAACACCCCTCCCCCTTGTCTGAGTTTCATCAACATCTAAGACCCCCCTGAATGTAGGGGGGTAGAAACTACGTCAATGAGATTCAATGATCACTTTTACTGAGCACTTCTCTGTGAGGAAAAGAATGAATATTTTCATTATTCCTCTCAATTGTATGTTCAAACAAAAGCATGTATAAATGAACTGATTAAAATTTTATTATTATTTTAATTCATTCAATCAACATACTCTCATTCATTCTCTTTAGATGTAATGACTTCAAAGCATGGCAATCTCCATGTTTCCCAATATTGTTCAACAACAGAGATTCCCAATGTTCAATGAATGGACGATCATTTGCTGTCTGCTCAAAGAGAGCTTATTTAGATGACCGACAACAGTCGAATGATATATCTGCATTCATTGATGCTTCAAATGTTTACAGTAATGATCCAGCAAGATTCCAAAAGATAAGAGATAATAAAAGTAAGACGTTGTACTCTTTGGACCTTAAAAACTACTCTGCCTAATTAAAAAGCTTACTATATTCTACAAAACCTTATTTTAAAATAAAACCGTGAGAAATAGTGATGTTAAGAGCATATTTTACAATGCATTTGTCATATATGTCTTTCTTAATACTTATGTCCAATTATATCCAGTTGAATATTGAGATTTGATATGGATGGCAAAGCAGTGCATGCATGTTACACTTGCAGAGACTTAACAGCAATGTGTATAATACCTCTAGAGAAGTTGGTTTTCTGACAAACTAAATGATCAATTTTATTTCTATAGATGGAAAATTGAAGATGATGAGTAATGGATTATTACCAATTGATCGCAATTTTGGACAACATCGATGTAAAATCAAGGGAGGTTGCTCCTTAGCTGGTGAACAAAGAGTGGATGAAAACATGGCTTTATCCTCAATGCATACTCTCTGGGCAAGAGAACACAATCGTCTTGTAGCTGGCTTGAAGAAAATAAATCCTGGTTGGAATAACGAAAGACTTTTCCAAGAAGCAAGGAAAATAGTTGGAGCAGTAATGCAGCATATTGTTTATACTGAATATGTACCATTATTGGTGAAATTGACACCATACAAAGGCTACAATAGTCATGTTGATCCATCCATCATCAATGCGTTTTCACATGCTGCTTTCCGTTATGGTCACTCACTGGTTCCAAATCACTTTGAGCAGTTGGATAAAGGTTACAACAAGAAGTATGAACCAGTTTTATTACAAGAAGCTTTTCGAAACCGACACTTAATCAATATCCGTGGTATTGAACCAACAATGTTTGGTCTTCTTAAAAACAAAACACGGAATGTGGATGACAGATTTGCTTTCTCATTGGCCAGGAAACTGTTTATTCCAGTTGGACATTCAGGACATTTGGATTTGACTGCGTTAAATGTCCAGCGTGGCAGAGATCATGGTTTACCAGGTTACAATGCATACCGAAAATTGTGTCGATTGCCAACATTAAAATCATGGGCTGATGTGCATAGAACCTTGATTGCTGGAGTTGGAGCTAAACTCCAAAGAGTTTACAAACATCCAAACGATATTGATTTGTTTATTGGAGGTATTTCAGAAAGAAATGGACATGGTTACCAAGTTGGACCTCTCTTTCAATGTATCTTTAAACAACAGTTTGAGGCTCTACGGGGTGGTGATCGGTTCTTTTATCTGAACCACGGTGTTTTCACTACAGCACAATTACATGCTATCAAGAAGGTTTCAATGGCAACAGTCTTATGTAACAACCTGAAAGGTATTGTGTCAGTCCAACCTAAAGCATTATGGGAAGCTACAGGTCATAATATAAGAAAAGTATGTTTTGGTGGTGCCATTCATCAACTTGATTTAAATGCATGGAAAGGAGCACAAAATGATTGTCCAGAGAATGATATGGTGAAAGATGAGGATGTAAGTAATGAAGAATTGCAAGATGAAATTGATGAAGCAAAGGAGCAAGAAAATGAAGAGAATGATTCAGAATATGAGGAGATTGTTGCTGATGATGATAGTGAAAATGACATGGCAAATGCCTCTGAAAATGATGAAATGAGTCCTGATATCTCTGATGAGGAATTCAGTATCAAAGCCAAAGAAATTGAAAAGGAACTACTAAGTGATGAGCAAAGAAACGAAATTAACAATTAAAAAAATGATAAAATATTAAGCAGTTATTGGACAAAGTCGAATCCAATATGCAAAAATATTGGGCGTGCGAGAAATTCTGGTAGAGCCTAATATTTTTCATATTGGATGAGACTGTGTCCAAATAATTGGTTTATTATCCATTCATCAGGAAAATATTTCTCGTTTTCAAACATAACTCCAATTTATATGCCCCTAAATCTGGTTTCTTGGCAGTTTTTTATTCAAAAGTCTTATTTTTATTTTGTGACGTAACGTCAAAAAGAAGATGCTAAATTGTCATTGAGTTGTGTGACATCAATTTTTGAAATATATAGCCTCCATGGAAGCTATATATTCGAAAATATCTATCGGACAGCAAAGAAGCCAATCAAATGTCGCTATTTACGCACGTCAGATAATAAACTGAAATATATAATTTTTGGGCCCTTTTTGTACTCTTTAACTATTACTGACTACTTGTACCTGTTTTTTATCATTCTAGTGAAGCGGTAAAAGATATCAACCATTTACTTTACTTGTACAAAATTTTGGTCTTATTGTACTGGCTGTGTTTGATGTACAGTCCCATTTAAATATGATATAAACAAAATACTCTTCTCAACTCAACTAAAAAGGATGATATTAAGTTTACCTTCTTCATGACGTTTAGTACAATTTTCTAAGTCAATTAAAGTTTGTCTCAAAAGTAGGTGGACACTATAATACTTTTAAAAACTTTATAATCGTAGCCACGGAAACAATTGAAAAGATAATAGTAAGGGGCACTTATGATTCAAAAAACTTTTAGCCATCTGTAGATGGGAGCTTCCTATGGATGACTCATTTCTATATTTCATTATCCATAGTTTATATGTAAAATACTTGCCTTAAAATTTATCCTCCTTCTCAAGAAGCACTTCTTGAAAATAAATTTTTAGTATCTTTTACAAATTTCAGCCATCTAATAATCCATAAGGTGCTGGGAATTTGATGTTCTGTTTACCGTCGACCGCCCGCATGCTCTTGAGCCGGCGCTCAAAAAAGTTCATTATTTCTTAAAAACTCATTTTCTTCTTTTCCTGTGCCAAGCTATCCAAAACACTCAAAGTGAATCAAAAATAACATCTTCGCTAACAAAATGTGCGCCTCGAGTAAAAAACATGGTTCCAATCACGTCCGCGAATGGGGCAGGCATTTTTTTAAGCAGTGGGCGGCATCAAGGGAGTTTTAGACGCGTCTCGAACACGTTTGAATTTTCGCGCATGTCATTTTGATTCCGAAAGTGAAAGCAGCTCGATTTCACGTTGGAATTCAACTTCGTTGGAGATTGGAAGCACCAGGTAGGAATAATGAATAATGAATAATGAAATTTTGCCGCATCAAATATTTTTTGAAGCGCGATGGTAAACAGAACATCAAATTCTCATCGCCTAAGAACCAATCAGAAGTAAGAATTCAGAGGTGCCAACTCTCACGCATTGGGCGTTAGACTCACCCATTCCAACACTGTCTCACGCAATTTTTCAAAAGTTTGATTTCTCACGCATTTTTGATATTTGAAAGAAATTTCCCCGATTTTCCGATTTTCGGAATAAATTTCCCCGATTTTCTGATTATTGGAGAGAAAAAAATTCCCTGATTTTCCGATTTTTGGAAAAAAAATTCCCAGATTTTCCGATTTTCGGAATAAATTTCCCCGATTTTCCGATTTTTTGGAAAATTTTTTCCGTTTTCCGAAGTCGGAAAATCGGGCTAAGATGTCAGATTTTCCTTCAAAATTTTTATCTCACGCCAAATGAACATCTTAAGTTGGCAGGTCTGAGAATCTGTCTTCTGAACAAAAGCGTCTCAAAAAGAAAAACGGCGGACATAAGGGGTCACTCGCATATTGATGTTTCCTGCAACTAACGTCATTGTGACGCGAGGGGGTGGGGGGTCAGAGCCTATGACGCTAAGAAATTTCAACAGAATATCGATTTTCAAACCTGTAACATTTTGTATTCCATCCTTCGCTACACCTGCCATCTTAATTCAAACGCATAAAATATAACAGAGATGATATCCAATACCCTTCCGTTTACGTTTGTAGGAAAATGTTATTATCTCCCTAACCATAAAAACAGAGATACCGCAATAAAAAATAGATGGGCCGTATTTTGATATACAAGGGCCGCGCTGATGGACCGTCTACATAAATATGACAAAACAACGACCTGTTTGTCTGGGGACAAACAAATGTGAAAGTCATAAGTCAAAACCACTTGTTTTAAAACCGTGCGAAACGAAGCACAAAAATTAATGTGGCTGGAATATCAATATCTGTAATAATATAGAAGAAAAATTACTTTCATCGATTTTTGCTATAATTATGTAAATGACGCTAAGAAAGGGGGGTGGGGGGGTTCTTTAGATAGCGTCACAATGACGTTAGTTGCAGAAAAAATCGATATGCGAGTGACCCCTAAAAAAAATCAAGAGGGGCTTCCTTGTAGTGCTTTATATTAGGATTGTGATTGATTGCACCAATAAATTTTGATAATTTTTTTAAAACTTTACCAATTCGAGGCTGCTCTTTCCATTAAAACTAGTTTCAAAATGCGCAGAAAAGCCTAAAGCCCTTAAAATTGAGATCAAAGTTTTATGTCTCCTTATTATTATTCATCTCACTGACATTATAGCTAGGTGCAAAGCTAAAAAAGAAGTTGAATGTGCAATTTTTTTGGATCTGGCAAAAGCTTTTGATACTGTAAATCACAAAATTCTCCTTGACAAGCTTGATAGAATAGGTATCAGAGGCCCTGTACTATCCTGGTTTCAAAGCTACTTGACTAAGAGAAAACAAAGTGTCTCCTGTAATCATGTAAAGTCTGAACCCAGGTTCATCTCTCATACTCATGGTGTACCTCAAGGCTCAGCTTTAGGCC
>NW_027104406.1:920657-949148 GCF_902728285.1 Clytia hemisphaerica | reverse complement strand
TTTAGTTCTTTCGTTAAGGGTGTATCAAAAAATTGCAATTTGGGAAAAAAGTTTTCGAATGTTCTTTTTATAATTCGAACGTTCGAAATTAAAGATTCGAAACTCGAAAGTTCGATTTCGAACGCAAGGAATTCGAAACCGGAAGTAAAACAAGTTCAAAACAAAAACTAATAACTAAAAATACTCATTGCTTAAGGCAGACAAACTTTCCCGGGGAAAAAAACAATTTTTGAACTTTTTATTGAATATTCTTAGAGAGTAGAGAAGAGCATAATGGATTAAAGAAATATTTTTAGGGTATATAAGTTACATTCATTTGAAATTTCTGATTTTCCAACGATTTGTGAAACAATTTAGTATAATTTTCCTCAAATTCGTTGAAGTAACGTTGTAAGTTTGTTATACGCCTGAAGTGTTTGAGTAAATCTCTAAAGGGGCACAGTCTTCCTGGACCTGAGCAGTTGTATCTAGGGTTTGTATTTACGATTCTAGTGACCCTATAAATATTTTGCTTGCAACTTGCGAATCGAGTGACTTGCCTGAATCGCTTCGCAATTCTTATACATATACACTAGTTCTAGAATATTATTCCTATTCACTTAACAATCATACGTTACCAATTTTCAAAAAATTGGACTCGACTTCACTTCTTCTTTCTTCTTCTTCTTCTGCAAAGATTTCGCAGCATGTGCCGCCATGTGCTTTTGAACTTTGTTGTTACGAAATTTACCGGGTGCCGAATATAAATGGCATACATAAACCATGAACTTTCCGGACAGGCTATTTAAGTCGGCAGCCGTAAATTTGGCTTCCCGTTCGAGTCAGTTTCTTCGAGAATTTTTCAGAAATTTTCAGAAACAAGCGGCGATTCTCAAGTCACACTCACATCAAATTTCTTTCGACCCTTCCACAAGCAAATATGAAATTTGGACAACATATCAAGCTTCCAGAGGTATACATTTTTGTCATTTTAAGTTTAATGCTTGTATGTGAATTCCAGCTTGAAGCAAGTTGCCAAGCTTTTAAATTGATTGGAAATATAACTTAAAACTCTTTGCTTTGAGATGTTTGAGTTTGAGCCTCTAATCTATTTGCCACTCAAAGTGTACAAAATAACAGAATACTGATGATTCTTCCTTCAAAATTCAGTACATGCAATATCTATTGCAAATTTTAAACACGCTGGCAGTGCCTAATAATTTTTTCTGTGAGGCTGTTTGTAAAAAATCCCTTGGTTCCCGTCATTCCAACCATCAAAAAGTGGATCGGTTGGTCGGTCAGGTGAAAAATATTTTCTGTTTGAATGAAACAGTCCGAGAGAGTGGACTTTTCCTTAGAAAAGGGCGGCAAACAGACGTTTGATTAGGGGTAGGGGGTAGAGTAACTTTTTTGGGGGGTATCTTCAGATCTTCTTCGCCTGGTGTTTTTTCTGTTCCATATAATGATAGAAGACATTTTAAAAAAAAAAAATTCAATTTTATGCATTTTTGACGAATTCCAGCCCAAAAAACTGCCCCCCGGGCTTTTTTACCGAAAAATCAGCTTTTTTGAGTTTTATTCTTCATATCACTTCCAAAACTTGCTCAAATTCAAGATGTAGTGTTTTTTATGAAAATTTAACCTATTGTGATGCATTCTGCGCAATTTTTAAGGACAGAAGTCCAAAATTGGCCGAACGCCCCTGGGGGTACTGATTCGCACAACAGGCAAAAATTGGAAAAGATGGCATTTTCTGGCCTTTTCAGGCCTGTAAATATGTCAAAACTATTGCAAATCTTATTTTTTTCACTTGCTGTACTAAATTTTATGAAGAAACAACAAAATAATCATAATGGATTGAAAATTGTGCCCGTTGGAGCCCTAAACGAGCTGTTTTAAGCCAATTTTGGGTAGCAAAATGCTTTTTAAGGCCAATTTTGCAAGTTCATAAACTTTAAACTAATTGATTTACACGTCTGAAATTTTCAGAGATGGAAGTCTTCAGTAAAGTCTTTAAAGCAAAATGAATTTCAAGATTTTCACTTTTTTCAAAAAATCATAATGGCGTCTTCAAAAATCGCTTTTTAGCAAAAAAAATCATATTTATCAAAAATAGCATTTTTTAAGGCAAGCTTCTACAAACTGAGTTTAAATGCTGACTGAAATTTTTTTTGCAGTGATAGTACTCTGGAGATACTCCAGGGAAATCAAAATCATTTGGGTCTGGGATGCGTCCATGTCCCCCATCATGGAAATAAAATCCCTGCTAAGAGCCATTTTTCAGGCAAAAATCTAAATTTGGACTGAAAAAATCTCTAAAATGAGAATAGACATGAAGCTAAAATCTTTTTGCAGTGATAGTCTTCTGGGAATACTCCAGGAAAATCAAAATCATTTGGGTTTAAGATTTGGGTATATCTGCCATTATGGAATTGAAATCTGTGCTAAAACTGGCTAAATTGCAACATTTCAATCAAAAATCCCATTTTGACTTAACAACTGCTCTAATGTGGCAATAGACATGAACCTAAAATCTTTTTGCATTGATAGTCTTTTGGAAATACTCCAGGGAAATGAAAATCATTTGGGTTTAGGTGATTTTGATTTCCCTGGAGTATTTCCAGAAGACTATCACTGCAAAAAGATTTTAGGATCATGTCTATTGCCATTTTTAAAATTTTTCCAGTCAAAAATTGGATTTTTGATTGAAATATTTCATTTTAGCAAGAATTTCAATTCCAAAATGGTGGATATACCCAAATCCCAAGCCCAGATGACTTTGATTTTCCTGCACTATTTCCAGAATACTATCACTGCAAGAAAATTTGGGCCCATTTTAGAGATTTTTTCAGTCCAAAGTCCAAAATTCAGATTTTTGCCTGAAAAATGGCTCTTAGCAGGGATTTTATTTCCCATAATGGGGGACATGGACGCATCCCAGACCCAAATGATTTTGATTTCCCTGGAGTATCTCCAGAGTACTATCACTGCAAAAAAAATTTCAGTCAGCATTTAAACTCAGTTTGTAGAATCTTGCCTTAAAAAATGCTATTTTTGATAAATATGATTTTTTTTGCTAAAAAGCGATTTTTGAAGACGCCATTATGATTTTTTGAAAAAAGTGTAAATCTTGAAATTCATTTTGCTTAAAGACTTTACTGAAGACTTCCATCTCTGAAAATTTCAGATGTGTAAATCATTTAGTTTAAAGTTTATGAACTTACAAAATTGGCCTTAAAAAGCATTTTGCTACCCAAAATTGGCTTAAAACAGCTTGTTTAGGGCTCCAACGGGCAAAATTTTCAATCCAATATGATTATTTTGTTGTTTCTTCATAAAATTTAGTACAACAAGTGAAAAAAAAAGATTTGCAATAGTTTTGACATGTTTACAGGCCTGAAAAGGCCAGAAAATGCCATTTTTTTCCAATTTTTGCCTGTAGTGCGAATCAGTACCCCCAGGAGCGTTCGGCCAATTTTGGACTTCTGACCTTAAAAATTGCGCAGAATGCCTCACAATAGGTTAAATTTTCATAAAAAACACTTCATCTTGAATTTGAGCAAGTTTTGGAAGAGATATGAAGAATAAAACTCAAAAAAGCTGATTTTTCGGTAAAAAAGCCCCCCCGGGCAGTTTTTTGGGCTGGAATTCGTGAAAAATGCATAAAATTGAATTTTTTTTTTTTTAAATGTCTTCTATCATTATATGGAACAGAAAAAACACCAGGCGAAGAAGATTTGAAGATACCGACTTTTACCCCCTACCCCTAGTTTGATCGCCCGAAGCCTCTTTTTCAGGGTTTGTTGTCACGTATATGAGTATTTTATTTTAAGGAGATAAAACTTAACCTATTATATATTCCTACTAATACTACTACTATATAATACTACTTTAACAGATATTATATTAAATGTGTAATATACTATATGTAATATGTAATATACTAACTACTACTAGTTCTTTATGTTCTACTCATAGCTGTCAACTCTCCTGCATTGAGCAGGAGACTCCCTCATGTCAACAATTTCTCCCGCGTGAAGAAAATTCTGCCAAATCTCTCGCATTTTTAGGATTTTCTCCTGCATCTCCCGCATTTCCAAAAATTTTCCGATTTTGGAAAAACCAAACGGCGAAATTTCTGGATTTTGAAAGATCAGAATGAAAAATTCTCCAATTTCTCGAAAAAATTTTCAATAAAATAGGATTATCGGGAAAATTTTTCCGACTTAGAGCTCTCCCGCATTTTTGTGAGGCGCAGTTGACAGCTATGTCTACTGTTCTACACGTTCTATATGTTCTACTGCTCTTATACGTTTTTATGTTCTATGTGTTCTAATGTTCTATTTGTCAGTGTAGACCTAAAGCTCTAAAACAGCATCTAATAATATGAAAACCAGAATATGATTCTTCAATGGGAATCAAAACTATAAAGTGCACTTACAAAATCAATTTGTCAGATCTAACAAAATTAATAACCGCACTGTCATCATTGACAATAAAACAAAACAAACGATTTTCTGTCAAGAGCCTTGTAAACATTCCAACAACTTCCATCGAAATGATCTATCACAGCTCAGTCTACCATTTTTAGCGCGGTCCGAGGATTGTGCCGAGAACTCTCGCAGAGCGCCCGAGCTCCCGCGCGGTCAATCATTTTCTCAAGCGAAGAGTACTCGAAGCGATTCTAGCTTTACGATAGTGCCGCGGATCATCAATGGATAGTATTCAATTATCATTATCCTTTTATTTTCATTCCTAGAACTTTTGCAAAAAAAAGGAAAAATAGAAAAGTTGTATTTTTTACTGCTCTATTCACATACTGAATTTGAAAGATCTTCTATGTGGCGTTTTTTTGCAAACTTCAAAAAACTGATTTTTGTCCCGCCTTTGTGGGACTTTGGCTTAAGTGCTTGAGTACAGCATAGGGTACAAAGTCCAAGCATGCGTTTCCCGTAATTTTTGTGTGAAGAGTTAGGTCTACACTTTATGTTCTATATGTTCTGCATGTTCTATACATTCTGTATGTTCTACTGTTCTATACGTTCTACTGTTCTATTTGTTCTATACGTTCTGTATGTTCTATACGTTCTGTATGTTCTACTGTTCTATATGACTGTTCTATATGTTCTATATGTAGCTATAAGCAAAAAGCTCGTACCCAAAAATTTTAAAAATGTCAAAAAATGAAGGTCTTCAAATCTCTCTAAAACCTATTTTTATGGGAAGCTATGGTATTTTGTAGCAAAAAGCAAAAAAAAATAGAGCTTAACCTCGCTTTAGAAATTTCTTATCGCATTTTTTAGGTTTTTGTAAAATTGCAGGCCAAAATAGGAGAAAAAATCATCAAGTTTTGCATTTTCTTCTCATTGACTTCATTTTTAACCCCTACTTTTAACCATTTTTGAGATCTACATAAAATTTCTGACAATTTGATATATAACATGCATATGTTCCCGAAAAATCAACATAGGCTAAATCTGAGCCTGCTGCTACGGTACTGAAAAAACTGCTTTGGAATGATGTCCTTATTACAGGGTTCTTTTTTCAGGTATAGATTCAAAAAACTTACCAAAAGGCCTCTTTTGCAAGCTGAGTCAACTTTCTATAGGACTTGGACTTGTTAATCTATGATTTGAGGCTTTCAAATCCATTTTTTCACTGACTAGTACTAGGTCAGAGTTTTTGTCACGCCGTGACGGAAAATTTTCGATAGCCTGTAAAAATCTACGAGAGTGGAATCAGGCCTTAATTTTCTCCATGAAACATCAACCATATAGTGTTAATCAGAAACCTAAAAAAGAAATTCAAAAATCAACCCACAAGATTTTCTGTAGCCCTTTTTAGTTTTGTCACGCCGTGACGGAAAATTTGGGCCTATGTCAAAATTCCCCTATCTTTTCGTCAATTGTACTTGAATTGAGATTTCTTTGCTTGAAAATTCTTCAAATAGGTAGAGTATATCAGAATATGCAAAAAATAGAGTCAAAAATGCAGAATTACAATGAACTAGAGGTCCTGCAAGGTGGATTTTCTCATTTTTGATCAAAATGTTTCATAGACTAATTTTGGAAAAACCCGGTTTTTTTTTAGGATTTAGCTCATGTTTTAACTTTCTAAGTTTATTTTTCTCATTCTAGTATGTATTTCTGACAACTTTACATTAAAATTATAATATTTCTTACAAATTCAGGAAAATAATTACATATTTCTCATTTATGATTTTTAGCGTTTCATCACTTTTTTGGCCAAAAATGGGTCATTTTTAGGCCGAAATCCAAAAAAACCGGAATATTAACTTGAAAATAACCCTATCATGTTATATATCAGTGGAAGCGGAATTTTGAGTAGATTTTGAATATCCAAGTTTCATGTCCTGAAAAAGAACTCAACTCAAATTATTATGCTTTAACAGCTAAAAATAGACATGGGTACGAGCTTTTTGCTTATGGCTATGTTCTACTGTTCTATACGTTCTAGTGTTATTTACGTTCTAGTGTTCTATGCGTTCTAGTGTTCTCTACGTTCCAGTGTTCTATATTTTCTATACGTTCTAACGTTCTAGTGTTCTAGTGTTCTATACGTTCTAGTGTACTATACGTTCTATTGTTCTATACGTGTGTTCTAGTGTTCTATGCGTTCTATACGTTTTAGTTCTCTATACGTTCTAGTGATCTATATGTTCTATGCGTTCTAGTGTTCTATGCGCTCTAGTGTTCTATGCGTTCTTTACATTCTAGTGTTCTATGCGTTCTAGTGTTCTATTCGTTCTAGTGTTCTATGCGTTCTAGTGTTCTATGCGTTCTAGTGTTCTATGCGTTCTAGTGTTCTATACGTTTTAGTGATCTAAACGTTCTAGTGATCTATACGTTCTATGTGTTCTAGTGTTCTGTACGTTCTAGTGTTCTATACGTTCTAGTGTTCTATACGTTCTAGTGTTTTATGCGTTCTAGTGTTCTGTGCGTTCTAGTATTCTATACGTTCTATGCGTTCTATACGTTCTAGTATTCTATACGTTCTTTGTGTTCTTTTAGTATCGAAAAACAGGAGTGATAAAAAAAGACGGTCCAAACAACAACAAGGTTGTGTGGACAAATCTTTGAACAAGGCTTGAGAATCTTTCACTGAAACACTACACTCTCGTTAAGACCCAAAAAGAGGCCTCCTTTATAATTCTATTACAAAAGAGACACCTGTTCTGTTGTCGTAGCAAACATCCAAGGACTGATAGCTGCTGCAGAGATCCAACGCCCGATCTTCGAATAAAACTTAAAAAATGTTTTCTTTGAATTTTTTTTTTTAAGATTGAAAAAACCCCCATGACGGAGGAAATTGGACTAGACCGTATAGAACACTAGAACGCATAGAACACATAGAGCACTAGAACGTATAGAACACATAGAACGTATAGAACACTAGAACAAATAGAACACTAGAACACATAGAACACTAGAGCATTAAAACACTAGAACACTAGAACGTATAGAACACTAGAGCGTATAGAACACTAGAACGTATAGAACAGTAGAACATATAGAATGTAAAGAACAGTAGAACATATAGAACGTATAGAACAGTAGATCGTGTAGAAGGTATAGAACATAATATAGAACGTATAGAACAGTAGAACGTATAGAACAGTAGAACGTATAGAACAGTAGAACGTATAGAACAATGGCGGTTTACCCTGGTCTAGATTATTAACCTTAAAAGTGTGAGCAAATTTGGCGGCTGGCAAGCTGATGGCTGACAAGCTGACGGCTGACATTTTGAATGATACAAAAAACACACTTTTTAATAGATTCTCAATTTTTTCCTTTTTCATATGGTAATACATGGTTAAAAGTAGCTAAGAATTAGATTTGGTGGCTTACATACCTTAATAAGAGCACAATTTGGCGGCTTACAGGAAGATGCAACCAAATGAATAGGCAAAAATCTTTCAGATTCATAAGCTTTAATTTGAGCAATTGAACCATTGAAAAGATGAATTATTCAGCTCCAATGTTAAATGATGAGATTTCAACTCCTCTCAAGTATTTGAAACTTCTTTAGCCCCTCCTATTTTCAGCTTTTTCGAGGGTGTAGCCCCCCCCCCCCACAAACTAAGCTAATTATATAAGCTTCATTGACTAACTACTTATATATCTGATTTATTTTTCAAAAATGAATTATAATTTTTTGTTTCAGCTTGCTCCACTTTTCTTCTGTACTGGAATCGGAATGGGAATGGCCGGCTTGTACTTGTTGAGATTGGCCACCAAAGGACCAGAAGTCACGTAAGTCATTTTAGATAACGATATCAGTGTTGCAACTTTTCTGCTGTCGTGTTATTTATTCAAATAACAAGCCTATAGAATCAGAAATTTGAAAGAATCCAAGTCTGCTACAGACATTTCGCCTAGATTAATCAAAGCTAGTTGAAACACTTAAAAAGACCCCGATAAAAACCCATCAAGTTTCTAAATGGGCCCTAGTTATATTGTCAAGAAATTTCATAAAATTGAGTTTATTCTAGATCCTGTTCAGATTCACTAAAGCCAGCTGCTTCTTCACTGTTTCTTCCTCTTTATCTTATTATTTTTCATCTATTTTCTAATATTCTACTGAAATGCCCTACAGATTCTACATTTAGCAGTTTTAGATACCTTAAGGGAACTTATTTTCACGGGAACTAATTTTCGCGGTCAAAAGAAATTTGAAAAACTCTCATTTTGAGGGAATTAATTTCCACGGTTTTGCCTCATTTTAGACAAATTGCTTTCATTCTCCTAGGGATTTTCTAAAATTTTGAGACGTGGCCAAATTTACTATTCACGCGCTTTAATTTTCGCTGAAAAACCACCATAAAAAAAGGCGCAAATTAGTTCCCTTAACAGTTAAAGGTATCATAAAATTGTACGCGGTCAATCGCGTAGCTTTACTTTATGAGTCATATTTTATAGATCGCTTCGTATTAACTCTTTATTTACAATTTAGCTGGTCACGTGTCAAGAACCCAGAACCATGGCAAGTCATTGGACCACAACATCGTATTAAAGTAAGTATAATTTAACTGTTGAAACTTTGATTTTTGTGTAATGAAAGGATAGAATATAATTGTATACATATTTACCATACTTTAAATAATATTTTAATGGTCATTCTGTATATATTTTTCGTGTAAACAATATTTCGACCTGCTTGGTGCAGGTCTTCGTCAGGTCTAAACAATACAAACGGTTGAAGGCGCTACCTTGACTTTTTTGACGTCAAAAAGTCAATGTAGTGTCTTCTCCCTAATGTGCGAGAGCCTTTAAATCTCACCTACGCTGGGGAGCGCAAATGAAAAATTACTATATATACCCAATCTTTCAAACGCAGAAATGATTGAGAAAGCCGTCCGCCCTTCCTTAGATCAAACCTAGAATCGCGGCGGAAAGACCTGGAATTACGGATGGTTAAATTCGTTTTTTTCAAAAAGTGTCGCCTCGTGCGTTTAGATATACCAATTCTTAAAAGCTACGGAGATAATACACGTGGTTACCGGTACTAGATAAGCCTTGTTTTTATCTCCTTAAGGTTTAAATTAGGAAATCTAAAGAAGAGATAGGAAAATCAGCGCGGGCTGGAAGCGTTCAAGAAGCGTTCAAATGGCGCTCATTTTTCAAGAAGTCATTGCATTGACTCGAGTTTAGGGCTTTCGAACTTTTCCAAATTCGAATGTTGACTAAAAACAACAAACAAACATTTATTGTTGTTTTGGAAAGAGAAATTGGTGTTTTGAAAAGAGATGGTGCTTGATGAAGAAAAACGAAGAAAGCAGCTGAACTTGCGGAATGAGAAGAAAGAAGATAGAATTTTTATTCTTTCATCGACAGGCAAGGCTCAACAGAGCTTTTGCTTCATTGCAAGAAGAGGATCTAAGCTGAAGAAATGAACTGTATACATATGGTGGGAAAGCCATTCCTTTTGGTTTAGAAGAATTAGAATTAGATTGAATCTTCGTAGTATGTTGAAGTCGTGAAGTGAGCATCACTGGACTTTTTGTATGTTTTGAATTGATGGGAACAAAAATATTTTGCGCTTTTGGATATGGCTAACCTGGAAGAATTAACTTTCTCATGCTAATTGAATATATTTACCATACAATGGCCAATTAATCTATTTGGACTAAGGAACTTTGCTTTAGAGTTTATCTGAGTTTACCATAGCTGTACACAACAGTAATTTTTTGATACGTAAACCTTTACAATGATGTCAGACCTATAATACCATGTAATGCATTCGGGTATAATTTAGGCGTACAAACTTTCGCGATTTTCGCTATTTTTACCCCCTTTGAAAATTTTTTAAGTGATCATTCGCGAAAGTTTATGCACGCGAAAAATTCTCGACAGAAAAGTTCTTCAACTAGATTTGTGACACTTTTTAGAATGTCAAACAGTGTCAAAGCCTCATAAGGGAAGGACACAAGTTTCGACATGATTCAAAAACTATTTGTCCTTCTAAGCCATCTCGTGGGAAATTTTTTCATTTTTTTTGTCTGCAGTTGATGTCCGAAAATTTATGCTTGCGAAAAATAATTTCGTCAAATTAGCGAAGGTAAATGTCGCTGATTTCGCGATGTTTCGACCTTGCGAAAGTTTGTACGCCTAAAGTACAGTTTCATAAGTACATTTTCGTTTTGCTTTTATTTTTCAGTTTTACAGTCCACACGATTACGCCAAACTCGACCGACCAGCACCTCAAGAAGCGTATGATGCACTCAAAGAATAACTTTTTAATATTTTTTTTTGTAAAATTCTCACTTAAGATCAATGGTTGTGAATAAATAAGACCCATTTACCCTTTAATTAATTCAAACTTGTTGTCAGTTTCAATTAATAAAAATGTTACAATGTACGACTAAATATAAATCTTGCCTGTTTCGGTCTATTGAATATCCTTCCAATATTATTACATTATCGACTTTTTACATGCCTTTCACCTAAAAATCATTTACAAGGGAACTTATTTTGGCGAATTTGTCGGGTTCAGACAAAAATCGCCAACATTAGTAGTGCTCGCCAAAATTAAATATTTCACCCATTCCTCAATTTTTTTTTGCATTTTGCCAAAATATCCCTGAAAATCTTCAAAATTGCTGAAAATAAGGCAAAATAGGACAGATTTAGCATGTCATTCGCCAAAATTAGTTCTCGCAAAAATTAAAAAATTAAAAGCCAAAATAAGTTCATGCCAACATTAAAATGTTCAGGATTTTTGCTCCTTGCCAAAATTGGTTCCCGCCAGAATAAGTTCCTTTAATAAATACTGGTAATACTTTTCGTTTTCAAAACTAATTTTTTTCCAACACTCGTTCTATTTATTTCATTTTCCTATACTGATAAATATTCCGACTACAGTATGTGGCCCCCAAAACGGCGATCAAATTTGAAATTTCTCTCAAATCTAGAGGAAAAGAGATTTTACAAAATTTTTTGCTGCATGAAAACCTTTAACATCTCTACTTTATTTCCTGGAAGTTCTTTTTCAAAATTTTCAATTTCAACAATATTTTTCAATCGCTTAAAGATAGGTAGCTTTTTTCTAGTGGCCCCCAAAACGGAGGTTTGAAATTTTAGCGATTTCTCGAGATATCTTTAAGATTTGAATACAAAATTTTGACCATAGTTTTGAAATGTGATTTAGAGGGTTTTGGGCATAAATTTATTTGATAAAGTTTTTATAGTATACCCCTGGTTGTCAAAATGCAGGTTTGGGGCCCCCAAAACGGAGGTGTAGTTAAAATCAAATTATTAAGCCCAGTGGTAATAGGGGGAAAAACTATGAACATATTTGTGTTTGCCCTTAAATTTACGACCCGATGGGTGTAAAATTTATGATTTTTATGAAATATTTGAAGATTTTCGATATTTCAAAGTCCAAACTGAAAATTTAGAAATTTTCAAAATGACAATTTTGATTTAACAATAGTAGGGGGAAATTTGTTCGTTTTTTTTGAGGTCGCTCGATTTTTTTAGTCAAAGCACTTGTTATACATTTTTGGAAAGCTGAGGAGTAGAGGAATAAAAATAATTTGGGTGCCAATTTTGTTTCGGACACTTTGGTGTGATTTTCGGACAGATACGACGGTCTCGGGCAAAAATCATAGGGTGAAAAATTAATGAAAATTACAGCTTGAGAAAACGGAGACCTGTTGTATATTTTTGGAAAGCTCTCAAAAAATTAAGATTAGTGATATATTGCGAGTGTAAGTGATTTCAGTACCTAACTCGAGATATTAATCCTTAAAAACAGTGTTTTTCAGTGTTTTTCAGCCAGAAACAGCTGTTTTGTCCAGTTTTTGCGCTTTCGGAAGCTCAATATCTCGAGTTAGGTACTGAAATCACCTATACTCGCAATATATCACTAATCTTAATTTTTTGAGAGCTTTCCAAAAATATACAACAGGTCTCTGTTTTCTCAAGCTAAAATTTTCATTAATTTTTCACCCTATGATTTTTGCCTGAGACCATCGTATTTGTCCGAAAATCACACCAAAGTGTCCGAAAAAAAATTGGCACCCAAGTTATTTTGATTCCCCTACCCCTTAGCTTTCTAAAAATGTATAACAAGTGCTTTGATCAAAACATTCGAGCGATTTTACAAATTTCCCCCTACTACAACGTCTTAATCAAGTTTTTGAAAAAAATCTCTTTTGAAAATAGTTCCATTCATGTATGGAATAAGCTGTGAAAATTTTAGAAAAAAAGCTTAACTGAAACTGAAAATATTAAGCTTTAAAGATATTTTTCTCCTATATTTTGCAAAAAAATGACAGAATTTGCCGTTTTTGCTGATTCAGCGAAAATTGTTATGTATAATGTTAATTTTTTGTTATAAACTATTAACTCAAGGTGATAGGAATAGAATCCCAAATTGTTTTGCTTTTTCTCATATTTAGAATTTTCGGCTTTGTCAATGCTGATTCTAGGGCTCCAAAATACTGGTTGACCTTCAAGATGCTATATCTTTTACCCAGCCTCTAAAGTCACAGATGTATTTGCATTTTCTGAACGGCATCAGGTGTAGAAAGTTTCCTATACATGTTTTTTTTTTTATAAGCATAACGCTTATAAGCATATGAAGGCTCAGATTTGCAGAATTCCTAAGCATAACATGAGCATATATGTCAGCCTAAAATATTTTTCAAGTGGTCATTTTTATCTGTTTTTGTTTCATTTTTATCTGGTTTGGTAGAGGTCAAGTAAAAAATAAGACATTCCATGGCTAGCTACATTCCACTGCTCCCAAAATCTGAGCAATTTTTTTACAAAATTTCTGAAATTTCATTAAAAAACTTGGTGTTTGGGGTGAATCATAAGCATAATTCTTAAGCATATAATAAGCATACACGAGCCTGATCAAGGGGCATACACTTGCTTATAAAAAAAAAAACATGTACCCCGTTTTCATAACTTATTTTCAATATCCAAGGGGCTAGAGTGAGTTATATGCAATTTTTATCTAATTTTGGTGTTAAAATATTTCCTTTAGACGCAAATATGTTATTTTGAATCTGTCTCAAACCAGCAAAAACATGCTCATTTTTTAGTATAACCATCATTCTTTCAAAATAAACAAAAATCGTTTAATTCTGATAAATCTACAAGTCAGAATCTTCATTTTAATGAAAACCTCCGTTTTGGGGGCCGTCTCCGTTTTGGGGGCCATATACTGTACATCGTTTTAAATTTAATTTGGTGAAACCAAATTTTAAAGTTTTTGCGGGGATTTTAATTTGGACAAAATTCGCCCAAAATTAATCCGCATAAAATAGAAATTTTTCCATTTTCTAATAATTTATAACTTGCAAAAGCCAACTTTTAATCTAACCATTTCGACTATATCCACGAAACTTCAAAAGTCCTAACCATTATAAATTTCGAGCCCAACATTTGGAAACTGTTTAGCATCTTCTAAGTTGCTAACCCATTCGATAAAAAAAAACGACTTTTCAATTTTCCAATTCAAGCCATTGTATTTGTTTGGCAACATTTTTCACCTAACAATTTTTTACCATAGTCGATCCAATAGAATACGAAATGGAAGACACCTGACAGAACAATAATGACCAAGAACAAGATACCAGCTTTGGTCGGATTATCTTGCCAGTTAATCGGTGAATAAATGACATCCTCAGAGGCGAATGAGTAAATAACATGAAAAATGAAGTAAAGAATGAAGAAGATCATTGGATAAACAAAATGGAGGACTCTGTATGGAATACGGTGTAATGAGAAATCGATCAAAACCATCGCCAGAATGATACCATGTCGGTCGATGTTAAAGAAATCAAGATCCTGGCTACCATCAAAAAGCACAATCCAATACGAAGCAACTACCAACGTACAAACTGCAATACTGATATTGAAAAATAACCAAATGATCTTTTCGTAACAGCTCAACCGATTTCCCAGATGCTCTTCCGATTCGGTTGATAGATCGGGGGAGCCAGATTCCAGCATATCAGTTGTAGACGCATATTGATTTGGATTCATTGAAGACATTGGCACGTCGGGGTCGCAACCTTGGCGCTTTTTTGAGTAATAAGAAATGGTGCCGATTGTGACGAGTATAAAGTAAAATACACAAGTCAGATAATTCCACGATGTGAAAAATACAAACCAACGGCCACCGTTACTCTTTGTTTCAAAGAAATCAACCATATCAGCTAACATGGATGCAGTGGTGTATAAGGCGATGATAACTCGAATTACCAACAGTGCAATTTGAGGGATGCACTAAAGTAAAAAGAGATGAATATATTTCATTTGGAAAGATATTTTGCTTTGTAATCAGAGTAAAGGCAATTGATATGGCCCTTTTCCAAAAAGGCTAATTAAGTGTATGATGTTATAGCGAGAGATTTTAATTTTTACCTTGTCCCCCTGGACCCCTGGCATCGAGATATTTTGCCCCGGAAATGAAATTTCGACTATTTTTTAATCCCTCGTACAATACAAGAAATCATTTGTAGTCACTCAGGCCACTTAGAAATGGACCACTAAATTAAAGCTTAAATTGAGCAAGTATCCTTGTTTCGTTCATGAAAGGTTTGTGAAAAAGTGAAAAAAAGATTTATAATGACTTGTTGAGAATGTTTCGTTTACACCATATAATTTTTACCAAATAAACTACCTGTGGTCTATAGAAATCTCCAACACAGTGGTAACTCAACCCGAAATTTGAACACTTAAATTCTTTCTTAAATGCTGGCATCTTTACGTGTGTTGTACAACCTTCGCAATCCAATCCTTATCCAAAAAGTTGTTCGTAAAACCTTCTTTTTCAATTGTCTTGTTAAGTGCACTCCTTCCACACAGCTTGCAGCTTTAACTCACCTTTTAATTTTCAACGGTTGATGATATATCAAAAATTACTTCCTCTACTGCAAAACGAAAAACAATGAAATAATAGACGTGAAAGCATATTAAAAATTTCCTTTGTGCCATTTTAATGCCATTTATTACCATACAATAAATTGTGGAAAAAAAGCTATTTCAAGCTAGAATGTCGTCATGGTGATATAAGCTTATCAATAGTATTAAGTAAAGACTTAAGGTCTTAATTATGCAATAAAAGTTTGAATAATTATGAACTCATACCAATTACAATTAAAAAGGAATGTTCATATGCTGACTTGGCGTGATTCAAAATACCACGTTGACACACTCTATATAATTTATGAAGTCAAATGTCTTTTTTGAAACTGCCCAAACGGGAAGTTTTCAACCCAGTCGAGAGCGGAAAAAATTAACATCTAACGAAACCTAATCGGGGAGATTTTCCCATTTCATCCGGGGAACCTCAAATGTTATAGCAGCAATATTTTTTGCGATATTCACTTTCTTTTGCTTAGAAGAGCAGCTCGCCACCTAGCCCTTCGGGCTTTATAAATCTATGGCCAATCCTCGCTCTTGCATATGCCTTGAACTAAGTCAAGTTATAACATTACTAATGTCTTTTTCTTTCACGCTCCCCGAACCTGGAAACCCATTTATTAATGCTGGCAACATAACCCAACGATCAAGATATTCTACTGGAGCGATACTGGAACACAACTATCATTGAGACATACATTCGAATTACAGTTGCAAAATACGTTAAATTACAAAAAAATCGACACTCTAACGTAGACATTTTGAAACGATTAAAAAACTTTATACCAGAAATCGAACTTATGAATTGTCTTACATTTTTTACGTTATATTTCACCTTATAAGTGGGAGGATCTTTAACCTCCGAGGGTAGGCATGACCATGGAGGTATAAAGAAACAGGAGAAGTATGCTATTGTAACCATGCTCGCCCTACGATTAAAAAAATTACGAGGTATGCATGCTCATAATCTCATATATCGTGCATTTTTAATGAGCTCTTTTGTTGATAGGTGAAATCTTATTGGCTAACTTAAGTGTTGGAAATAAGATAAGACGAGATTCATTGTTTCTGACATTGGTGTAAGAAAATATTTGGACTAAAAAAGGGCCTGTAAACTTTGCAATCCTTCATCAAATGACAAGATTTTTCGATCAACATTTTCTTCAAGGTGAACCCTATTGCTTGATACTTTCCTCCAAAATTCTCCAGCGACTTTTTGTCTACAAATTGGGTCTGAAATTGTGTGTGCTTATAAAGAACTTTTTATTTTCTGGCTAGAGAAAATATCTTTTCAAAACAAAATTTAATGGATGACAAAATTGAACGCAAACTTATTTCGTGGAGCTAAATTTTATTTTATTCTCGTATATTAGAAGGCTAGAAATCTTCGATGCTGATAGTAAGAATGTTCAGAACAGACTTGAGTTCTACTAAAAAGTCGTATTTCGTCGGGCGAGCCTAGAATTTCTTTTGATTTATTACATAAAAGAAATCAAAAGACTTTAACGACCAATTACCGACAAATTCATCTCCTGTCTTTCTTTATACCTCTATGGCATGACGGATGCCTTGATCGAAGATACCTTAAGGGAATAAATTAATGCGAGAATTTATTAATGGGAAATGAATTAATGCGAGCAACCCCCAAAAAAATTTATGTTTTGCGGAATAAATTAATGCGAAATAGCCTTTCAAATCATTTTTTTTTCTATTTCAAGAAACAGAACGAACCAAAAAATTACCCTTACAGTGCATTTCGAAGACCTCAAAAAACCTACCCTAAAGGTCGGCACATGTCGGACCATATGAGTGCCCCCCGGATGTATTTCTAGCAATTGGTTTGTGCGCTTATTAAGTAAGAGAATAATGTCAAATATGTGAATACAAGTGCTTAATTTATGCACTGGAGTTCAGAAAATGAATATTTGGGGTTTACACCTCCAAAATCAACAATATTTTAGAGAAAAAAATGCGGAATTTATTAATACGAATGGTCGAAATTTTTTAAGTTTTGCGGAATTAAATTTTGCGAAAAAAAGCCAAATTCGTATTAATCAATTCCGCATTAATTATAATTCTCGCATTAATTTATTCCCTTAAGGTAATGTTTCCTCCAGAATAAACAGTCACTGGGGGTTTTTACATGCTTCGTCACACAATTACAATTTAATTATTCTCAAGTTCTATGTAATTAAACACATTTTCCTTTGATGAATTTGAATATATAAACAATTCTTCAACAATACAAGTATAGTACTTTAATACAATAACGACCGGTTAGGAGGGAGGGCTGTGCTTGAGAAATATTGCCCAAGGTCAAGTAACGACCAAGCTTACAGTATATGGCCCCCAAAACGGAAACGGCCCCCAAAACGAAGGTTTTCATTAAAATGAAGATTCTTACTTGTAGATTTATCAGAATTAAACGATTTATGTTTATTTTGAAAGAATGATGGTTATACTTAAAAATGAGCATGTTTTTACTGGTTTGAGACGGATTCAAAATAACATATTTGCGTCTAAAGGAAATATTTTAACACCAAAATTAGATAAAAATTGCATATAACTCACTCTAGCTCCTTGGATGTTGAAAATAAGTTATGAGAACGGGGTATAGGAAACTTTCTACACCTAATGCCTTTCTAATAATATTTCTAATAATATCGTTTTACTATAGATGTGTGCCAACGTGGAATAAACTACCAAGAGAAGTTGTATCCGCACAATCGATTAAGTCGTTTAAAGAGAAACTGAATGATGCATGGAAAAACCACCCACAAAAATTTGTTACAAGAGGAATGTGAAAGAAGATCGGTTAGAGGCCCATCGTGAGCCTAGCTTGTAAATCTGTATAATAATAATAATAATAATAACTGACTTTAGAGGCTGGGTAAAAGATATAGCATCTTGAAAGTCAACCAGTATTTTGGAGCCCTAGAATCAGCATTGACAAAACCGAAAATTCTAAATATGAGAAAAAGCAAAAAATCTTGGAATTCTATTCTTATCAGCTCGAGTTAATAGTTTATAACAAAAAGTTAACATTATATATAAAATTTTCGCTGAATCAGCAAAAACGGCAAATTCTGTCATTTCTTTGCAAAATATAGGATAGAAATATCTTTAAAGCATAATATTTTCAGTTTCAGTTAAGCTTTTTTTCTAAAATTTTCACAGCTTATTCCATACAGGGGGGTTTCATGGTTGGCGGAGGAGCGGAATCGGCCCTTTTTTCGGACGGAGTGGCGGAATTTGGCGAAAATTTAGACGGAATTACGGAATTACGGAAATTGGGTTCTCTGACGGAGACGGAAAATTAGACAATTTTAATGCGGAAAAACGGAATTTAGCAAAAAAATTTGCGGAATTTCGAAATTGGTAAAAGATATTCAAAATTTGCGGAATTTTCGACAAAAATAGTGAATTTCAAAGGAATTTTCGGTGACGGAATTTTGGTTCAATTTAAGACGGTTTAACGGAAATTGGAGAAAAAATTGGCGGAATTGCAGAATCGGGTACCCCCTGAACCCCCCGAAATTGAAAATTTTGAAAAAGAAGTTCCAGGAAATAAAATAGAGATGTTAAAGGTTTTCATGAAGCAAAAATTTTTGTAAAATCTCTTTTCCTCTAGATTTGAGAGAAATTTCAAATTTAATCGCCGTTTTGGGGGCCACATACTGTACGAGGTTGTTGCGTTGACCAAGGGTAATATTTCACAGTACAGCCCGAAAAAACCGGTCACTAGAGGGCCGGCGAATCGGTTTTAAAAGTGAGGGGGCTAAATGGTATATTGACTAAGGAGGCCCGACGGGCCGGAAAATTTTTGAAATTATGGTACTCTACATGAAACTAAAATACTAAATAACTTTTACACTTTACACTTGACTTTTACATGTTCAAAATTCATAAGTAAAAGTAGATTGAGGGTATGCTTTAACAGACAGTGAACATACAGTAATGAAAATTAAAATTGTCCAAAGTAATTAAAGCGATATTCTCGAGTCGAAAAGTCAAACTCTCTACCAACTTCATCTAAATCAAGTTTATCCGTTAGATTTTTATGGATATGGAGCAAAGAAAGATTGTTAAACCGTTTTGGCTTCATTGTTGAGCGTAGCCAAGTCTTGTTTTCTCTCACCCTCTCTTTCCTCTCTCTCACTCCTTTTTTTTTTTTTTTGAAAAAAAGGTGGGGGGGGGGCTACAGCCCCCCTAGCCCCCCGGTTTCGCCGGCCCTGTATTGTATTTGTTAACCGTTTCCTTAAGCTTCGATTGATTTTTCGCGCTTTACCCGGAAAAATAGCGAAAAAAAGCAAAAGGAGATTAAAAATTGTTTTAATTTCTGATGTCAAAAATGAATGTGTTCATTTTCCTTTGAAAAAAGTGACGTCACAATGAATTTTCCTAACGACGGGCAACTAGCCAGTGTAGGCCCGTCGTCATGCAAAAATAACCAATCACGTTGCGCAAAAAGCCTTGTAGCGCGCTTCAAAAAAGTAACCGGTTAGCAATAAAGGATATTAACAATAACCATGCATTCTAAAAATTATTTTTCATTTATTTATTATTGTCCAATTATTTGTAGCACAATTCTTCACATTCGTCCATGCAAATGAAATATTGATTTTTTACAAGTCTAGCTCCAAATCATAAAATCGAATCGAGATTCTTTGGCAGTTTTTCCTCAAAAGAATGATTTTTTTTTCACGAAAATTATGTATAAACAAATGTCCGACATTAAAGGCTTGGGGACACGAGAAGTTCTTTTTTCAAGTTAGTGCAATGCAACATACTCCATCCCACAAACCTGAAACGCTTTCTTGCGTCTCCACTTCATCTTTCTTTCTACCAATAAAAGTGAATCAGCGTGTCTTTTGGGTATTTCCCTCAGTTTTTGTCCCATGAAACTAAAAAAGAAACCATGGGGTACACCTTTTTTTTGTGTTGGTGGGATGGAGCATGTTGCATTGCACCAACGCAAAAAAAACTTCTCGTGTTCCCAAGATGCATACTTTTTCACCTGTGTATTTTGAAAACGAAAGAGTTACAATCAACTATTCCAGTTTATTAGTCCAAAGAAACTTCACCCTTCATTGGACATTCTTCAAGTGCCACATTGGGAATTATTTTCTTCTTTCAGAGATTTTTTCTGAAAATTTGTGTAAGCATATTTATGAAATGATCAGTTTTATTCAAGGCAGTGAATTTATATTCGAAAATTTCCGATAGAACATATCAATAATTTAACCGTATTGATTAAAAGAAAGTCAAACCCGATAGAACTTACGAGCTTTCTTTAAAACCACTAAATTCAAGTACACTCTGGGAGACCATAAAAACATTTGATTAATTAAATTTTGTGGCGTACCTAAATGAAAAATGTGGCACCTAGGGGAATAGACGTAACGAGAAATGGAAAAAACAAACATGTTATTTTGTACAAAAACATAGTAACTAAAATTATTTTCTTTTTGAACAATTTGAAAGACAGATTTAGTTACTAATAAACAAATAACGAAAAACAAAATTGAATTGCATTTTTTCTAATATAAATTAATAAAATTGAAGTTGGACAGGGCGAGAAAAAAAATTGCAAAAAAAATATTGACAAAACGAAAAATATTCACCAAAAGAAACTAGGGTATCAAAAATTCACTATTTCTTAGAAAAAAATCACTATTGTTCATCTTAGAATCCAGGAAAATAATAGGTGTTAAATCAAGAGCGAGAAATTTCATACAAATCAAGACGTCCTTTAAAAAGATGATAATTTAAATTGAATAAAAGTTTTCTATTTAAAATTGTTTACAAAAATGCAGCAAGAGAAATCCTTCCCATCATGATTGACAGATTGCTCTCCATTATTACCCACAATTCAAGGAAAACCACACCCAAATGACAATCAGTTCCTCGTGAATGTCTTTCCACTAAAAAAAGAAATGGAACGTAAAGAAAAATCGAACGTCAGAGCATTTTAAAAGATCCGGAGACACTCGGAGTAGTCATGCAATGTCCAAAAAAAAATTTTTTACGTGAAAAATCCCTTAATGTATCATAGAGGTCTAGCCTGTACATTATTTGAACCCCAGAGCATTTAAACAGATGATGGGTAAGACGGAAACCTGCTTATGAAAGAATCTTTCCAGTATTTTCAACGGATCTTGACGATGAGTTTCGTTAAAAAGTTAAAAAGTGTACAGAATGAACTATTCTTAAAAGAATCTAAGGAAATAAATAACAAATACTCTTGTGTGCTTAATTGTAGGGGGGAGTCATTTTGCAATTTTTGGGAAAAATCACCCCCATATCACCTTATAATGACCCCCCCCCCCATTTTAAGACCTTTATGCTACAAAGTGCCAAAATTGGCCAAAAACCCATAGAACTTAATTATTATTTTTATCTGGAGTACCCATCCCCTGCTTATTCCACCCCCTACAATTAAGCACACAAGAGTAGGTAGACATGGGTATGATTTTAACAACTTACGTGATGGTTTTCTTTTCGGTGGTCTTGGGTTCTGGTCGAGCTCTGTTTAATACTTTGATGAAATCGGAAGTCTTGGCACGCATACGGGAATGTAAATAAGCCTATAAAAACGTTGTAGAGAGTATATTACACCATTTGGAAATTAAAACACGGGGGTTTTATTAAGCATGTTAAAGGGTAGAAAAAGTAAACTTTTGTTGGAGGATACTACTAACTTTTGTAAAAATAAACATTGAAATATTTCGAGAACCATGTACTTCCTATTATTTTACAGTCCAACAGTTGATTCTCCACAAAATTTAAACACAAATTTGTTTGAAATAAGGAAATTTCGAGTTATAGAGTGGGTTTTTAAGGCATTGTTATCTGAAAGGACCATAAAACTTGTTCGATTTAAGGAGACACTTGATTTATAGAGGTAAATCAGCCATTTAGCGGGTAACCCGCCAAAACTCTTTAGATTTGGTAATTCGTCATCTGATATACACGTCAAAATGGCCAATATGAAAATTAAAATGTCTCACTGAAATAAAAATTAATCTACTTCAATTTCAGTAAGGTCATTTTATACCAAAAGCAATACCTTTGAGCATTTTATGTGATAATGTAAATAATTTCTGAAAGTGTGGATCAGATTGATAGTGTTTTCACGCGCAGCAGCTTTCGTGTGGCGCTTCTCCAAAACTAAAAGGGAAATATATGAGAAAATTAAAATATATCAGGGTATTTCTTGATAGCTAAAAGCAATAAACCAAACAGTCATAACCTTATGCAACCGATTTTTGAGAATTTTCAATGTACTGAAAAAAAGATTAAAAATGAGGCGGAAATAAAAAAAATGTAGTGTTTCCGGAATGCGGGTGAAGGAAAAAAGCTCTCATGCGGTCGGCCGAAAAAAATAACTTAAGATCATTGAACTTTGAAGTAAGCCATGCATACTAATGTATCAACTACTAACGAACAAAACTTGATTTACAGCTGCCAGGTCAAAAAAAAAAATCTTTTTACGCGGCCGGTTTCCGGAAACACTACATTTCTTTATTTTCACCTGATGATGAAATCCTTCCTAATCTTCTCTAAAAATAATGTCTTTGAAGCTTTTATATTATGATAGAATTGCATGTGTGAAGTAATAGGAAGCTTACCGAAAGTAATGTATCCGATATTGTCTCCTCTAGCGGCGTTGGTTCCTTCTAATTCGCGTGGTGGTTCTTTGTGACTGAACAAGACTTGTGGTGCCGTCTGGCTGGCTCTTCGTCCTTCACGGAATTCCTATTGCAAAACAAGGTTGAGAGTTAAAAAAGACGCATCTCCCAAAATCAAAATCGTATTCATATTAGTTCCACAGAGAGAGGTACATCGAAATGATGCCAAAATGGTGTACGTAAGCGACTTTTAAACACATAATTCGAACAGTTCTTTGTTCCCCTGCACTGAAACCATGAATTCATGATATGCACCATTGCGATGTCTTCTCACATTACCCAATAGCTGATTGGTCGTAAGTGACGTAAAATCAGTCAAAACGTCACTTCCAACCAATGAACTGTTGGGTCCGTGGAAGACATTGCAATGGTGCATATCATGAATAATCAGTTCCTCTGTAAAACAAAAAATGCAAGCAAGCAAAGAAAATTCATAAGAATGGACACGCAGAGCAAATCGTGATTCCAAAAAAATATTTTCATACCTGCATGAAAACTTTGCCAATGATGACGTCATCATCATCTTTGAACACGGTGGAAAAGATCACAGTGACACGGTCAGCTTTGGCTTCCACGTACATTGTTTCGTCGTCACGGTAATTGATAATGGCTTTCTCTTTACTATCTTCTTCACGTTCCAAGAAGTCGAAATAACGTTCAAAGACCGATGCGAAACAGTTCCTCTTTAGTAGACCAATTTTCTTGATTAGCTCATCTATTGAATTGAAACATTGATAATAAAAATTTCAATCATACTATATCCTCTTAGGAGATTTGGGGTTATTTCAGACTCATCAGTACTACCTTTGAATGAATTTAAACATTTAAAGGAAATTTTGGCCAATTTGGCAAATTGTCTCAAAAATTTGCTAAATTAGCAAAAAATTACTTTCCGAAAAATAACATTTTTTGGTCATTAGCCAAAATTAATTCTTGCCAAATAAAGAATGTAATTCACTTTCGATTTGGTACAGATTTTGTCTAAAAGCGGCCCGGTCTCTGAAAACCCGGACGGCCCTTTTTCAGCTAAAATATTTTTTCATAATTATCATTATCTATCTAAAACTAGCAATGATAAAAATCCACACCATTGGGTAGAATAAAATATGCTGGTGAAAAATTTTATGAAAGGAAAACAGAATGAAGAATGAAGTATATTTATAAAAATTATCCTCAGTCATAGCAAGAAGTAGTAAGAAGTTCATCAATTTTCCTGTAAAAGATACCTGAGTTAGGAGGGAGAGCTTCCAAATTGACAAGAAGTGAAATGTCATATCCGCTTTCTGGTGTAATCATCAAGTCTCCATATTCGCCTTTAATTTTCTGAAATCAATGAGAAGAAAAATGTATTAAAACAGAACAACAAACTTGAAAAGACATAAATGTGAGATGATTTGACAAAATTATCCCCCATTAAAAGTAATCACTTACAGCATCTGCGCCATGCTTCTGTAGTTCTGGGTAAAATTTTAATGAGATGCTAACCTGTAAATAATATAGAAATATAGAAATATACAAAGGTCCAATTATTTATTCTTTTCTTTGTCCCTTCTTTCTCCCAATGCCACAAGCTTTTCTTCTGCTTAGGATGTGAAGATGGCTGAGCTAAACCAATAGCAAAACTGTTGCTTTTTTTACTCTGCGGACTCCATAAAATGGAACCCTTTACCAATTCCACTTACACTAATTTTATTTCTGTTTTCGTCTTGGTTTCCAATGTGAAAAATGCAACCATCAAAGTCTGAAAATTGAAGATAAATAATTCATCGAAAAAAGACTAACAAAAGAACATCTTTATAATCAGCTGAACTGAGACAGAAAAGATTTCTAATATAAAGAAATATAAAGCCACCCCTTTCTCACAGACCCACTGGAACCCCTTCCCACTGGAAAGATTGGCTAAAATACCGTCCTCCTCCCCCGCTGGATAATTATCCTTCAAAATTTTTGTGCCCACTGAAAATAATCAAATAAACCAATCCTCTCTGCAAAATACTTACCATTTTTCCCATCCCTAATGAATTTTCTGACTTGAAAACAAAAGAATTGAAACGCAGCCATAAAAAATATGGAATATCTATACCATCGAGTCTGATATTTTTATCCCCACTGACCGAAAATATCCTACCGGGTCTGTGAGAAGGGGCTGTATAAAGGTAAAAATCAGATAAGCAAAACATACATACCAGCAACTTTAATATCGACTGCATCAGCTTTTCCACTAAAAACAGAAAAGAAACATAAATAGGGTTGAATAACGATAAAATATATTTGAAAATAGAATATTAGACCAACTTATGGTAGTCTGGCAGAAATATGACGATACAGAGGTGAGCCTTGCTAGGTACCAGTAGAAGAGGAATTTTACAAGGATTACATACATAGAGTGTAAATACAGTTAGTTGTTTGTTTTGTTTTTGCGTTTGTTTTCAGTCTTTACTGTATTTACAGTAGTGTATCATTTGATAGGACCTCATCCAAAAACCTCTTCTACGTCAACTAAACAAACAATTCATCTGTGAAAAGACACGAAAAGTAATCTGTTTGGGTGATTTTAATGCTACCTCATCAGCCACCTTATATAATTCTTCCTTTCGTGAAAACACCCTGATCGATGACCTTATAGTAAATAATAATGGTTTTCGCTTTCATGAATTTTTCAACCGTAATCGACTATCTGTTCTGAACACTTGGTTTTCCCACAAAAAGTGCCGTCAAATCACCAGGTCGCCAGATGGAGTTACCAAGAAAGTATACGATTTCGTATTATGTTGTAGCTGGCTTCGCCAATATGCCAATAACTGTTGTGTGTACAACAGTTTTGACTTTGACTCTGACTATCGGTTACTTATAGCAGACATCTGTACACCCAGCTCAAAAATTGGTCGATACATTTCAAGAAATAGGACACCGAAAAGCAACAAGCTGAACTTGAAGTGTCTACAGGATCCACAAATTTATAACGCATTTCTCGAAAATACCGTTACTAAACTGGAACAAATCGATTTACTTCAAAATAATAACTCTATCATCAATGAATCGTTTATTACGTATATAAATTCATCTGCAGAAGAATCTATTCCCAAAATTGAGAGATCAAGATTATACTAACCATGGCATGGCGATGAGGAATTGAAACGTCTGTAAGGATTGAATGATGAATTAACTCTTCGTAACAATAGTAAGGGACTATTCAATCAATTTGTCATCAATAGAGAACTCGACAAACTCTTTTTGAGGGCTAAAAACCAAGAGACAACCCTTAGAAGCACAACTGCAAAATGCCCCCCAGAAAAGCTTCTAAAACACTTCCATAAACATTTAAATCCTAGCCGTGATTATCTCATAATCCCTGAAGAACTTGACTAACGTGCCAGATTTTATAAATGAGCTTCGTAACATTTCCACCAACATCCCTATAGACACTGGTACCCTGTCCATCGAGGAAATTCAAAAGCACCTTCATCAACTAAAATCAGACAAAGCTAGCAATGACATTGACCCTGAAATCCTCAAAAAATGCAAGCACCCAATTATGCTCCAAGTTATCCATAAATTGGCAGAAAATCTACCAAGCGCCTGGGGAAACTTGAGATTGAAAACGCTTTGGAAAGGGAAAGGTTCTAAATCTGACCCAACCAATTATCGGGAATCAGCATTGGCTCAACTGTATGTAAATTTAAATTGATGATAAATATCATACTGGATCGAATCAGACCGTGGTACGAGGCACAAATCACAGATGAACAAAACGGATTTAGAAAAAACAAAGGTACAACAGATGGGATTTTCACTATCGAAAGGACACAACAAATATCCAATCGAAAAACGCAACCACTATACTTACTGTTTGTTTATTTAACGGCTGTATTTGACCATACACCCAGAGACTGGCTATTTAAATCAATCAGAATTCGATTTCCTGATAAAGCTGACCTAAAACTATTTGATATCTTAGAAAGGTTATACAGTCAAACATCCTTGACCTTCCATGAAGCGAACACTTCATTCCATGTTTCATCAGGTGTTCGTCAAGGAGGACCTGAGAGTCTTCTGTTGTTCAACCTCTACATTGAATACATCATGCGAGTTTTTATCAAAAAATGTAACTTTACTGACTAGGTTAGTTTCTTTAAACATAAGTATTGAATCAATCCAAGATCAATCTCTAGAGCAGAACGAATTTGAATGAGAAATGAGAACGAGAAGCTATCAGGTGAATCATCACTCCCATGGTGTGGGTATGCAGATGACCTGATACTTTTCTTGACTGATCTTTCATCTCTACAATCAGCGTCAACACTGCACGTATTCGTTAAATTTGGTCTTTGAATCAACAAAACCAAAACCAAGACAATGATTCTCAATCACTGCTACCTCGAGACAAACTATCCTGATAGCATCATCAATATTCGCAATGTCCAGTAGAAAAATTCAGGTGAATTTAAGTATCTTGGTTTGTACATCTCTCCAAATGCGCCTAATACCGGAGACATTGAAATCAACTATCGCATTCAGATGGCACTTGGAAAATTCGCACATATGACAAACCTCCTTCAGAATCATGGAATTAATCTATCTACAAGAGTTAAGAGCCAGTTTTTTTAAGAGCGGGGCAGGTCCAATAGTTTGAAACTTAGATTTTTTTCATTTTTGGATATGTTGTTAAGTACAATGAACTGAGTAAAATCCCAAAATATTTTGGTCTGAAAATCCATAATGGCGGATTTATGCCAATTTGAAGTTTTTGACATTTTTGGGCATTGCACTTAAAAAGTTTTTTGATATAGAACCATGCTTTCTCAAATCAAAATGAGGAATTGATTTTGGGTGATTCTGAAACTATGGCCAGTAAACTATACAATTTTCCAAAAAAATCAAAATTTTCAAAATGGTAGCTGGAGTTATGACGTCACAAAAACACTACAAATTTGATTTTAGGGGTATTTCAGAGCCATCTAACCTGTCCCAGGGGAGTTTCTTACTGCTCAAAATAATATTTTCTGGTAGTTTAGTCTCTGGTCTATCAATTTGAAGTGATTGCAATAAAAAATTCGGACCCTACTGGCCCCTAGAGGCCCGAAAAGCCAATAAGGTCTCAAAAAAGTACCAACTTTAGCCCAATTTTCCTAGAAATCCCAACATTGCCTGACCTCCAACTCTTCTGTTCCTGAAAGACAACCGCCTGGTCTCTTAGGATCAAAAGAGAAACCTATGTGACCTCCTACCATTAATTTTTTATCTTGATTTAAAATTTTTCTTAACATCGCTCGAAAAATGACTAAAATTCGGGATATTTTGGCCCATTGGCAAATTTCAAAGGGGTCTAGGTCAATGAATTTGTTATAATATAAGGGCTATGATTAATCTTTTATATAAAAACAATGAAACTAGGTGAAAAAAGTTGTCAAATGTGC